>NW_027043701.1:12500-51649 GCF_036013475.1 Columba livia
AGGAGAAAGAAAGCCCAAAGAAAGCCCAAAGAAAGGGGAAAGAATGCCCAAAGAAAGCCCAAAGAAAGCCAAAAGAATGCCCAAAGACAGCCCAAAGAAAGCCCAAAGAAAGCCCACAGAAAGGGGAAAGAAAGCGGAAAGAAAGCCCAAAGAAAGGGGAAAGAAAGCCCAAAGAAAGGGGAAAGAAAGCCCAAAGAAAGGGGAAAGAAAGTCCAAAGAAAGGGGAAAGAAAGCCCAAAGAAAGGGGAAAGAAAGTCCAAAGAAAGCCCAAAGAAAGCCCAAAGAAAGGAGAAAGAAAGCCCAAAGAAAGGGGAAAGAAAGGCCAAAGAAAGCGGAAAGAAAGCCCAAAGAGAGGGAAAGAAAACCCAAAGAAAGGGGAAAGAAAGCCCAAAGAAAGCCCAAAGAAAGGGGAAAGAAGCCCAAAGAAAGCCCAAATAAAGCCCAAAGAAAGCCCAGAGAAAGCCCATAGAAAGCCCAAAGAAAGCCAAAAGAAAGGGGAAAGAAGCCCAAAGAAAGCCCAAATAAAGCCCAAAGAAAGCCCAGAGAAAGCCCATAGAAAGCCCAAAGAAAGCCACAAGAAAGGGGAAAGAAAGCCCAAAGAAAGGGGAAAGAAAGCCCAAAGAAAGCCCAAGGAAAGGGGAAAGAAAGCCCAAAGAAAGCCCAAAGGAAGGGAAAGAAAGCCCAAAGAAAGGGAAAATAAAGGAGAAAGAAAGCCCAAAGAAAGCCCAAAGAAAGGGGAAAGAAAGCCCAAAGAAAGGGGAAAGAAAGCCCAAAGAAAGGGGAAAGAAAGCCCAAAGAAAGGGGAAAGAAAGCCCAAAGAAAGCCCAAAGAAAGCCCAAAGAAAGCCCAAAGAAAGCCCAAAGAAAGCCCATAGAAAGCCCAAAGAAAGCCCAAAGAAAGGCCAAAGAAAGCCCAAAGAAAGGGGAAAGAAAGCCCAAAGAAAGCCACAAGAAAGCCACAAGAAATGGGAAAGAAAGCCCAAAGAAAGGGGAAAGAAAGCCCAAAAAAAGCCCAAAGAAAGCCCAAGGAAAGCCCAAAGAAAGCCCAAAGAAAGCCCAAAGAAAGCCCAAACAAAGGGGAAAGAAAGCCCAAAGAAAGCCCAAGGAAAAGGGAAAGAAAGCCCAAAGAAAGCCCAAAGAAAGGGGAAAGAAAGCCCAAAGAAAGCCCAAAGAAAGGGGAAAGAAAGCCCAAAGAAAGGGGAAAGAAAGCCCAAAGAAAGGGGAAAGAAAGCCCAAAGAAAGCCCAAAGAAAGAGGAAAGAAAGCCCAAAGAAAGGGCAAAGAAAGCACAAAGAAAGGGGAAAGAAAGCCCAAAGAAAGGGGAAAGAAAGCCCAAAGAAAGGGGAAAGAAAGCCCAAAGAAAGCCCAAAGAAAGGGGAAAGAAAGGCCAAAGAAAAGGGGAAAGAAAGCCCAAAGAAAGCCCAAAGAAAGCCCAAAGAAAGGCCAAAGAAAGCCCAAAGAAAGGGGAAAGAAGCCCAAAGAAAGGGGAAAGAAAGCCCAAAGAAAGCCCAAAGAAAGCCACAAGAAAGGGGAAAGAAAGCCCAAAGAAAGGGGAAAGAAAGCCCAAAGAAATCCCAAAGAAAGCCCAAAGAAAGCCCAAGGAAAGGGGAAAGAAAGCCCAAGGAAAGCCCAAAGAAAGGGGAAAGAAAGCCCAAAGAAAGGGAAAATAAAGGAGAAAGAAAGCCCAAAGAAAGGGGAAAGAAAGCCCAAAGAAAGGGGAAAGAAAGCCCAAAGAAAGGGGAAAGAAAGCCCAAAGAAAGCCCAAAGAAAGCCAAAGAAAGCCCAAAGAAAGCCCAAAGAAAGGGGAAAGAAAGCCCAAAGAAAGGGGAAAGAAAGCCCAAAGAAAGCCCAAAGAAAGGGGAAAGAAGCCCAAAGAAAGCCAAATAAAGCCCAAAGAAAGCCCAGAGAAAGCCCATAGAAAGCCCAAAGAAAGCCCAAAGAAAGGCCAAAGAAAGCCCAAAGAAAGGGGAAAGAAAGCCCAAAGAAAGCCCAAAGAAAGCCACAAGAAAGGGGAAAGAAAGCCCAAAGAAAGGGGAAAGAAAGCCCAAAGAAATCCCAAAGAAATCCCAAAGAAAGCCCAAAGAAAGCCCAAGGAAAGGGGAAAGAAAGCCCAAAGAAAGGTGAAAGAAAGCCCAAAGAAAACCCAAAGAAAGCCAAAGAAAGGGGAAAGAAAGCCCAAAGAATGGCCAAAGAAAGGGGAAAGAAAGCCCAAAGAAAGGGGAAAGAAAGCCCAAAGAAAAGGGAAAGAAAGCCCAAAGAAATGGGAGAGAAAGACCAAAGAAAGCCCAAAGAAAGGGGAAAGTAAGCACTAAGAAAGGGCAAAGAAAGCCCAAAGAAAGGGCAAAGAAAGCCAAAGAAAGGGGAAAGAAAGCCCTGAGAAAGCCCCAAGAAAGGGGAAAGAAAGCCCAAAGAAAGGGAAAGAAAGCCCAAAGAAATCCCAAAGAAATCCCAAAGAAAGCCCAAAGAAAGCCCAAAGAAAGCCCAAAGAAAGCCCAAAGAAAGGGGAAAGAAAGCCCAAAGAAAGCCCAAAGAAAGGGGAAAGAAAGGGGAAGATAGCCCAAAGAAAGCCCAAAGAAAGGGGAAAGAAAGCCCAAAGAAAGTCCAAAGAAAGGGGAAAGAAAGCCCAAAGAAAGTCCAAAGAAAGGGGAAAGAAAGCCCGAAAAAGCCCAAAGAAAGCCTAAAGAAAGGGGAAAGAAAGCCAAAAGAAAGCCCAAAGAAAGGGGAAAGAAAGCCCAAAGAAAGCCCAAAGAAAGCCCAAAGAAAGCCCAAAGAAAGGGGAAAGAAAGCCCAAAGAAAGCCCAAAGAAAGGGGAAAGAAACCCCAAAGAAAGCCCAAAGAAAGCCCAAAGAAAGCCCAAAGAAAGGGGAAAGAAAGCCCAAAGAAAGGGGAAAGAAAGCCCAAAGAAAACCGAAAGAAAGACCAAAGAAAGCCCAAAGAAAGGGGAAAGAAAGCCCAAAGAAAGGCCAAAAAAAGCCCAAAGAAAGCCCAAGGAAAGCCCAAAGAAAGCCCAAAGAAAGCCCAAAGAAAGCCCAAAGAAAGCCCAAACAAAGGGGAAAGAAAGCCCAAAGAAAGCCCAAGGAAAAGGGAAAGAAAGCCCAAAGAAAGCCCAAAGAAAGGGGAAAGAAAGCCCAAAGAAAGCCGAAAGAAAGGGGAAAGAAAGCGCAAAGAAAGCCCAAAGAAAGGGGAAAGAAAGCCCAAAGAAAGGGGAAAGAAAGCCCAAAGAAAGCCCAAAGAAAGAGGAAAGAAAGCCCAAAGAAAGGGGAAAGAAAGCACAAAGAAAGGGGAAAGAAAGCCCAAAGAAAGGGGAAAGAAAGCCCAAAGAAAGGGGAAAGAAAGCCCAAAGAAAGCCCAAAGAAAGAGGAAAGAAAGCCCAAAGAAAGGGGAAAGAAAGCCCAAAGAAAGCCCAAATAAAGCCCAAAGAAAGCCCAGAGAAAGCCCATAGAAAGCCCAAAGAAAGCCCAAAGAAAGCCCAAAGAAAGCCCAAAGAAAGGGGAAAGAAAGCCCAAAGAAAGGGGAAAGAAAGCCCAAAGAAAGCCCAAAGAAAGCCACAAGAAAGGGGAAAGAAAGCCCAAAGAAAGGGGAAAGAAAGCCCAAGGAAATCCCAAAGAAAGCCCAAAGAAAGCCCAAGGAAAGGGGAAAGAAAGCCCAAAGAAAGCCCAAAGAAAGGGGAAAGAAAGCCCAAAGAAAGGGAAAATAAAGGAGAAAGAAAGCCCAAAGAAAGCCCAAAGAAAGGGGAAAGAAAGCCCAAAGAAAGGGGAAAGAAAGCCCAAAGAAAGGGGAAAGAAAGCCCAAAGAAAACCCAAAGAAAGGAGAAAGAAGCCCAAAGAAAGGGGAAAGAAAGCCCAAAGAAAGGGGAAATAAAGCCCAAAGAAAGAGAAAGAAAGCCCAAAAAAAGCCCAAAGAAAGGGGAAAGAAAGGCCAATAAAGGGAAAATAAAGGAGAAAGAAAGCCCAAAGAAAGCCCAAAGAAAGGGGAAAGAAAGCCCAAAGAAAGGGGAAAGAAAGCCCAAAGAAAGGGGAAAGAAAGCCCAAAGAAAGCCCAAAGAAAGCCCAAAGAAAGCCCAAAGAAAGCCCATAGAAAGCCCAAAGAAAGCCCAAAGAAAGGCCAAAGAAAGCCCAAAAAAAGGGGAAAGAAAGCCCAAAGAAAGCCACAAGAAAGCCACAAGAAAGGGGAAAGAAAGCCCAAAGAAAGGGGAAAGAAAGCCCAAAAAAAGCCCAAAGAAAGCCCAAGGAAAGCCCAAAGAAAGCCCAAAGAAAGCCCAAAGAAAGCCCAAAGAAAGCCCAAACAAAGGGGAAAGAAAGCCCAAAGAAAGCCCAAGGAAAAGGGAAAGAAAGCCCAAAGAAAGCCCAAAGAAAGGGGAAAGAAAGCCCAAAGAAAGCCCAAAGAAAGGGGAAAGAAAGCCCAAAGAAAGCCCAAAGAAAGGGGAAAGAAAGCCCAAAGAAAGGGGAAAGAAAGCCCAAAGAAAGCCCAAAGAAAGAGGAAAGAAAGCCCAAAGAAAGGGCAAAGAAAGCACAAAGAAAGGGGAAAGAAAGCCCAAAGAAAGGGGAAAGAAAGCCCAAAGAAAGGGGAAAGAAAGCCCAAAGAAAGCCCAAAGAAAGGGGAAAGAAAGGCCAAAGAAAGGGGAAAGAAAGCCCAAAGAAAGCCAAAATAAAGCCCAAAGAAAGCCCAGAGAAAGCCCATAGAAAGCCCAAAGAAAGCCCAAAGAAAGGCCAAAGAAAGCCCAAAGAAAGGGGAAAGAAAGCCCAAAGAAAGGGGAAAGAAAGCCCAAAGAAAGCCCAAAGAAAGCCACAAGAAAGGGGAAAGAAAGCCCAAAGAAAGGGGAAAGAAAGCCCAAAGAAATCCCAAAGAAAGCCCAAAGAAAGCCCAAGGAAAGGGGAAAGAAAGCCCAAGGAAAGCCCAAAGAAAGGGGAAAGAAAGCCCAAAGAAAGGGAAAATAAAGGAGAAAGAAAGCCCAAAGAAAGCCCAAAGAAAGGGGAAAGAAAGCCCAAAGAAAGCCCAAAGAAAGGGGAAAGAAACCCCAAAGAAAGCCCAAAGAAAGCCCAAAGAAAGCCCAAAGAAAGGGGAAAGAAAGCCCAAAGAAAGGGGAAAGAAAGCCCAAAGAAAGGGGAAAGAAAGCCCAAAGAAAGCCCAAGGAAAGCCCAAAGAAAGCCCAAAGAAAGCCCAAAGAAAGCCCAAAGAAAGCCCAAAGAAAGCCCAAACAAAGGGGAAAGAAAGCCCAAAGAAAGCCCAAGGAAAAGGGAAAGAAAGCCCAAAGAAAGCCCAAAGAAAGGGGAAAGCCCAAAGAAAGCCGAAAGAAAGGGAAAGAAAGCCCAAAGAAAGCCCAAAGAAAGGAAAGAAAGCCCAAAGCAAAGGGGAAAGAAAGCCCAAGAAAGCCAAAGAAAGAGGAAAGAAAGCCCAAAGAAAGGGGAAGAAAGCCCAAAGAAAGCAAAGAAAGGGAAAGAAAGCCCAAAGAACAGGGGAAGCAAGAAAGCCCAAAGAAAGCCCAAGAAGCCAAGAAAGCCCAAAGAAAGCCCAAAGAAAGCCCAAAGAAAGGGAAAGAAAGCCCAAAGAAAGGGGAAAGAAAGCCCAAAGAAAGCCCAAAGAAAGCCACAAGAAAGGCCAAGAAAGCCCAAAGAAAGGGGAAAAGAAAGCCCAAGGAAATCCCAAAGAAAGCCCAAAGAAAGCCCAAGGAAAGGGGAAAGAAAGCCCAAAGAAGCCCAAAGAAAGGGGAAAGAAAGCCCAAAGAAGGGAGGAAATAAAGGAGAAAGAAAGCCCAAAGAAGCCCAAAGAAAGGTGAAAGAAAGCCCAAAGAAAACCCAAAGAAAGCCCAAAGAAAGGGGAAAGAAAGCCCAAAGAAAGGGAAAATAAAGGAGAAAGAAAGCCCAAAGAAAGCCCAAAGAAAGGGGAAAGAAAGCCCAAAGAAAGGGGAAAGAAAGCCCAAAGAATGGCCAAAGAAAGGGGAAAGAAAGCCCAAAGAAAGGGGAAAGAAAGCCCAAAGAAAAGGGAAAGAAAGCCCAAAGAAATGGGAGAGAAAGACCAAAGAAAGCCCAAAGAAAGGGGAAAGTAAGCACTAAGAAAGGGCAAAGAAAGCCCAAAGAAAGGGCAAAGAAAGCCCAAAGAAATGGCAAAGAAAGCCCAAAGAAAGGGCAAAGAAAGCCCAAAGAAAGGGGAAAGAAAGCCCTGAGAAAGCCCCAAGAAAGGGGAAAGAAAGCCCAAAGAAAGGGAAAGAAAGCCCAAAGAAATCCCAAAGAAATCCCAAAGAAAGCCCAAAGAAAGCCCAAAGAAAGCCCAAAGAAAGCCCAAAGAAAGGGGAAAGAAAGCCCAAAAAAAAGCCCAAAGAAAGGGGAAAGAAAGGGGAAGATAGCCCAAAGAAAGCCCAAAGAAAGGGGAAAAGAAAGCCCAAAGAAAGTCCAAAGAAAGGGGAAAGAAAGCCCAAAGAAAGCCCAAAGAAAGGGGAAAGAAAGCCCGAAAAAGCCCAAAGAAAGCCTAAAGAAAGGGGAAAGAAAGCCAAAAGAAAGCCCAAAGAAAGGGGAAAGAAAGCCCAAGAAAGCCCAAAGAAAGCCCAAAGAAAGCCCAAAGAAAGCCCAAAGAAAGGGGAAAGAAAGCCCAAAGAAAGCCCAAAGAAAGGGGAAAGAAACCCCAAAGAAAGCCCAAAGAAAGCCCAAAGAAAGCCCAAAGAAAGGGGAAAGAAAGCCCAAAGAAAGGGGAAAGAAAGCCCAAAGAAAGCCGAAAGAAAGACCAAAGAAAGCCCAAAGAAAGGGGAAAGAAAGCCCAAAGAAAGGCCAAAAAAAGCCCAAAGAAAGCCCTAGGAAAGCCCAAAGAAAGCCCAAAGAAAGCCCAAAGAAAGCCCAAAGAAAGCCCAAAGAAAGCCCAAACAAAGGGGAAAGAAAGCCCAAAGAAAGCCCAAGGAAAAGGGAAAGAAAGCCCAAAGAAAGCCCAAAGAAGGGGAAAGAAAGCCCAAAGAAAGCCGAAAGAAAGGGGAAAGAAAGCGCAAAGAAAGCCCAAAGAAAGGGGAAAGAAAGCCCAAAGAAAGGGGAAAGAAAGCCCAAAGAAAGCCCAAAGAAAGAGGAAAGAAAGCCCAAAGAAAGGGGAAAGAAAGCACAAAGAAAGGGGAAAGAAAGCCCAAAGAAAGGGGAAAGAAAGCCCAAAGAAAGGGGAAAGAAAGCCCAAAGAAAGCCCAAAGAAAGAGGAAAGAAAGCCCAAAGAAGAAAGCACAAAGAAAGGGGAAAGAAAGCCCAAAGAAAGGGGAAAGAAAGCCCAAAGAAAGGGGAAAGAAAGCCCAAAGAAAGCCCAAAGAAAGAGGAAAGAAAGCCCAAAGAAAGGGGAAAGAAAGCCCAAAGAAAGCCCAAATAAAGCCCAAAGAAAGCCCAGAGAAAGCCCATAGAAAGCCCAAAGAAAGCCCAAAGAAAGCCCAAAGAAAGCCCAAAGAAAGGGGAAAGAAAGCCCAAAGAAAGGGGAAAGAAAGCCCAAAGAAAGCCCAAAGAAAGCCACAAGAAAGGGGAAAGAAAGCCCAAAGAAAGGGGAAAGAAAGCCCAAGGAAATCCCAAAGAAAGCCCAAAGAAAGCCCAAGGAAAGGGGAAAGAAAGCCCAAAGAAAGCCCAAAGAAAGGGGAAAGAAAGCCCAAAGAAAGGGAAAATAAAGGAGAAAGAAAGCCCAAAGAAAGCCCAAAGAAAGGGAAAGAAAGCCCAAAGAAAGGGGAAAGAAAGCCCAAAGAAAGGGGAAAGAAAGCCCAAAGAAAACCCAAAGAAAGGAGAAAGAAGCCCAAAGAAAGGGGAAAGAAAGCCCAAAGAAAGGGGAAATAAAGCCCAAAGAAAGAGAAAGAAAGCCCAAAAAAAGCCCAAAGAAAGGGGAAAGAAAGGCCAAAGAAAGGGAAAATAAAGGAGAAAGAAAGCCCAAAGAAAGCCCAAAGAAAGGGGAAAGAAAGCCCAAAGAAAGGGGAAAGAAAGCCCAAAGAAAGGGAAAGAAAGCCCAAAGAAAGCCCAAAGAAAGCCCAAAGAAAGCCCAAAGAAAGCCCAAAGAAAGCCCAAAGAAAGGCCAAAGAAAGCCCAAAAAAAGGGGAAAGAAAGCCCAAAGAAAGCCACAAGAAAGCCACAAGAAAGGGGAAAGAAAGCCCAAAGAAAGGGGAAAGAAAGCCCAAAAAAAGCCCAAAGAAAGCCCAAGGAAAGCCCAAAGAAAGCCCAAAGAAAGCCCAAAGAAAGCCCAAAGAAATCCCAAAGAAAGCCCAAAGAAAGCCCAAACAAAGGGGAAAGAAAGCCCAAAGAAAGCCCAAGGAAAAGGGAAAGAAAGCCCAAAGAAAGCCCAAAGAAAGGGGAAAGAAAGCCCAAAGAAAGCCCAAAGAAAGGGGAAAGAAAGCCCAAAGAAAGCCCAAAGAAAGGGGAAAGAAAGCCCAAAGAAAGGGGAAAGAAAGCCCAAAGAAAGCCCAAAGAAAGAGGAAAGAAAGCCCAAAGAAAGGGCAAAGAAAGCACAAAGAAAGGGGAAAGAAAGCCCAAAGAAAGGGGAAAGAAAGCCCAAAGAAAGGGGAAAGAAAGCCCAAAGAAAGCCCAAAGAAAGGGGAAAGAAAGGCCAAAGAAAGGGGAAAGAAAGCCCAAAGAAAGCCAAAATAAAGCCCAAAGAAAGCCCAGAGAAAGCCCATAGAAAGCCCAAAGAAAGCCCAAAGAAAGGCCAAAGAAAGCCCAAAGAAAGGGGAAAGAAAGCCCAAAGAAAGGGGAAAGAAAGCCCAAAGAAAGCCCAAAGAAAGCCACAAGAAAGGGGAAAGAAAGCCCAAAGAAAGGGGAAAGAAAGCCCAAAGAAATCCCAAAGAAAGCCCAAAGAAAGCCCAAGGAAAGGGGAAAGAAAGCCCAAGGAAAGCCCAAAGAAAGGGGAAAGAAAGCCCAAAGAAAGGGAAAATAAAGGAGAAAGAAAGCCCAAAGAAAGCCCAAAGAAAGGGGAAAGAAAGCCCAAAGAAAGCCCAAAGAAAGGGGAAAGAAACCCCAAAGAAAGCCCAAAGAAAGCCAAAGAAAGCCCAAAGAAAGGGGAAAGAAAGCCCAAAGAAAGGGAAAGAAAGCCCAAAGATAGCCGAAAGAAAGGCCAAAAAAAGCCCAAAGAAAGCCCAAGGAAAGCCCAAAGAAAGCCCAAAGAAAGCCCAAAGAAAGCCCAAAGAAAGCCCAAAGAAAGCCCAAACAAAGGGGAAAGAAAGCCCAAAGAAAGCCCAAGGAAAAGAGAAAGAAAGCCCAAAGAAAGCCCAAAGAAAGGGGAAAGAAAGCCCAAAGAAAGCCGAAAGAAAGGGGAAAGAAAGCCCAAAGAAAGCCCAAAGAAAGGGGAAAGAAAGCCCAAGAAAGGGGAAAGAAAGCCCAAAGAAAGCCCAAAGAAAGAGGAAAGAAAGCCCAAAGAAAGGGGAAAGAAAGCACAAAGAAAGGGGAAAGAAAGCCCAAAGAAAGGGGAAAGAAAGCCCAAAGAAAGGGGAAAGAAAGCCCAAAGAAAGCCCAAAGAAAGAGGAAAGAAAGCCCAAAGAAAGGGGAAAGAAAGCCCAAAGAAAGCCCAAATAAAGCCCAAAGAAAGCCCAGAGAAAGCCCATAGAAAGCCCAAAGAAAGCCCAAAGAAAGCCCAAAGAAAGCCAAAGAAAGGGGAAAGAAAGCCCAAAGAAAGGGGAAAGAAAGCCCAAAGAAAGCCCAAAGAAAGCCACAAGAAAGGGGAAAGAAAGCCCAAAGAAAGGGGAAAGAAAGCCCAAGGAAATCCCAAAGAAAGCCCAAAGAAAGCCCAAGGAAAGGGGAAAGAAAGCCCAAAGAAAGCCCAAAGAAAGGGGAAAGAAAGCCCAAAGAAAGGGAAAATAAAGGAGAAAGAAAGCCCAAAGAAAGCCCAAAGAAAGGGGAAAGAAAGCCCAAAGAAAGGGGAAAGAAAGCCCAAAGAAAGGGGAAAGAAAGCCCAAAGAAAACCCAAAGAAAGGAGAAAGAAGCCCAAAGAAAGGGGAAAGAAAGCCAAAGAAAGTGGAAATAAAGCCCAAAGAAAGAGAAAGAAAGCCCAAAAAAAGCCCAAAGAAAGGGGAAAGAAAGCCCAAAGAAATGGGAAAGAAAGCCCAAGGAAATCCCAAAGAAAGCCCAAAGAAAGCCCAAGGAAAGGGGAAAGAAAGCCCAAAGAAAGCCCAAAGAAAGGGGAAAGAAAGCCCAAAGAAAGGGAAAATAAAGAGAAAGAAAGCCCAAAGAAAGCCCAAAGAAAGGGGAAAGAAAGCCCAAAGAAAGGGGAAAGAAAGCCCAAAGAAAGGGGAAAGAAAGCCCAAAGAAAACCCAAAGAAAGGAGAAAGAAGCCCAAAGAAAGGGGAAGAAAGCCCAAAGAAAGGGGAAATAAAGCCCAAAGAAAGAGAAAGAAAGCCCAAAAAAAGCCCAAAGAAAGGGGAAAGAAAGGCCAAAGAAAGGGAAAATAAAGGAGAAAGAAAGCCCAAAGAAAGCCCAACGAAAGGGGAAAGAAAGCCCAAAGAAAGGGGAAAGAAAGCCCAAAGAAAGAGGGGAAAGAAAGCCCAAAGAAAGCCCAAAGAAAGCCCAAAGAAAGCCCAAAGAAAGCCCATAGAAAGCCCAAAGAAAGCCCAAAGAAAGGCCAAAGAAAGCCCAAAAAAAGGGGAAAGAAAGCCCAAAGAAAGCCACAAGAAAGCCACAAGAAAGGGGAAAGAAAGCCCAAAGAAAGGGGAAAGAAAGCCCAAAAAAAGCCCAAAGAAAGCCCAAGGAAAGCCCAAAGAAAGCCCAAAGAAAGCCCAAAGAAAGCCCAAAGAAATCCCAAAGAAAGCCCAAAGAAAGCCCAAACAAAGGGGAAAGAAAGCCCAAAGAAAGCCCAAGGAAAAGGGAAAGAAAGCCCAAAGAAAGCCCAAAGAAAGGGGAAAGAAAGCCCAAAGAAAGCCCAAAGAAAGGGGAAAGAAAGCCCAAAGAAAGCCCAAAGAAAGGGGAAAGAAAGCCAAAGAAAGGGGAAAGAAAGCCCAAAGAAAAGCCCAAAGAAAGAGGAAAGAAAGCCCAAAGAAAGGGCAAAGAAAGCACAAAGAAAGGGAAAGAAAGCCCAAGAAGGGGAAAGAAAGCCCAAAGAAAGGGGAAAGAAAGCCCAAAGAAAGCCCAAAGAAAGGGGAAAGAAAGGCCAAAGAAAAGGGAAAGAAAGCCCAAAGAAAGCCAAAATAAAGCCCAAAGAAAGCCCAGAGAAAGCCATAGAAAGCCCAAAGAAAGCCCAAAGAAAGGCCAAAGAAAGCCCAAAGAAAGGGGAAAGAAAGCCCAAAGAAAGGGGAAAGAAAGCCCAAAGAAAGCCCAAAGAAAGCCACAAGAAAGGGGAAAGAAAGCCCAAAGAAAGGGGAAAGAAAGCCCAAAGAAATCCCAAAGAAAGCCCAAAGAAAGCCCAAGGGAAAGGGGAAAGAAAGCCCAAGGAAAGCCCAAAGAAAGGGGAAAGAAAGCCAAAGAAAGGGAAAATAAAGGAGAAAGAAAGCCCAAAGAAAGCCCAAAGAAAGGGGAAAGGAAGCCCAAAGAAAGCCCAAAGAAAGGGAAAGAAACCCCAAAGAAAGCCCAAAGAAAGCCCAAAGAAAGCCCAAAGAAAGGGGAAAGAAAGCCCAAAGAAAGGGGAAAGAAAGCCCAAAGATAGCCGAAAGAAAGGCCAAAAAAAGCCAAAGAAAGCCCAAGGAAAGCCAAAGAAAGCCCAAAGAAAGCCCAAGAAAGCCCAAGAAAGCCCAAACAAAGGGGAAAGAAAGCCCAAAGAAAGCCCAAAGAAAGCCCAAGGAAAAGAGAAAGAAAGCCCAAAGAAAGCCCAAAGAAAGGGGAAAGAAAGCCCAAAGAAAGCCGAAAGAAAGGGGAAAGAAAGCCCAAAGAAAGCCCAAAGAAAGGGGAAAGAAAGCCCAAAGAAAGGGGAAAGAAAGCCCAAAGAAAGCCCAAAGAAAGAGGAAAAGAAAGCCCAAAGAAAGGGGAAAGAAAGCACAAAGAAAGGGGAAAGAAAGCCCAAAGAAAGGGGAAAGAAAGCCCAAAGAAAGGGGAAAGAAAGCCCAAAGAAAGCCCAAAGAAAGAGGAAAGAAAGCCCAAAGAAAGGGGAAAGAAAGCCCAAAGAAAGCCCAAATAAAGCCCAAAGAAAGCCCAGAGAAAGCCCATAGAAAGCCCAAAGAAAGCCCAAAGAAAGCCCAAAGAAAGCCCAAAGAAAGGGGAAAGAAAGCCCAAAGAAAGGGGAAAGAAAGCCCAAAGAAAGCCCAAAGAAAGCCACAAGAAAGGGGAAAGAAAGCCCAAAGAAAGGGGAAAGAAAGCCAAGGAAATCCCAAAGAAAGCCCAAAGAAAGCCCAAGGAAAGGGGAAAGAAAGCCCAAAGAAAGCCCAAAGAAAGGGGAAAGAAAGCCCAAAGAAAGCGGAAAATAAAGGAGAAAGAAAGCCCAAAGAAAGCCCAAAGAAAGGGGAAAGAAAGCCCAAAGAAAGGGGAAAGAAAGCCCAAAGAAAGGGGAAAGAAAGCCCAAAGAAAACCCAAAGAAAGGAGAAAGAAGCCCAAAGAAAGGGGAAAGAAAGCCCAAAGAAAGTGAAATAAAGCCCAAAGAAAGAGAAAGAAAGCCCAAAAAAAGCCCAAAGAAAGGGGAAAGAAAGCCCAAAGAAAGGGAAAATAAAGGAGAAAGAAAGCCCAAAGAAAGCCCAAAGAAAGGGGAAAGAAAGCCCAAAGAAAGGGGAAAGAAAGCCCAAAGAAAGGGGAAAGAAAGCCCAAAGAAAGCCCAAAGAAAGCCCAAAGAAAGCCCAAAGAAAGCCCAAAGAAAGCCCCAAAGAAAGCCCAAAGAAAGCCCATAGAAAGCCCAAAGAAAAGCCCAAAGAAAGGCCAAAGAAAGCCCAAAAAAAGGGGAAAGAAAGCCCAAAGAAAGCCACAGAAAGCCACAAGAAAGGGGAAAAGAAAGCCCAAAGAAAGGGGAAAGAAAGCCAAAAAAAGCCCAAAGAAAGCCCAAGGAAAGCCCAAAGAAAGCCCAAAGAAAGCCCAAAGAAAGCCCAAACAAAGGGGAAAGAAAGCCAAAGAAAGCCAAGGAAAAGGAAAGAAAAGCCCAAAGGAAGCCCAAAGAAAGGGGAAAGAAAGCCCAAAGAAAGCCCAAAGAAAGGGGAAGAAGCCCAAAGAAAGCCCAAATAAAGCCCAAAGAAAGCCCAGAGAAAGCCCATAGAAGCCCAAGAAAGCCCAAAGAAAGGCCAAAGAAAGCCCAAAGAAAGGGAAAGAAAGCCCAAAGAAAGCCCAAAGAAAGCCACAAGAAAGGGGAAAGAAAGCCCAAAGAAAGGGGAAAGAAAGCCCAAAGAAATCCCAAAGAAATCCCAAAGAAAGCCCAAAGAAAGCCCAAGGAAAGGGTGAAAGAAAGCCCAAAGAAAGGTGAAAGAAAGCCCAAAGAAAACCCAAAAGAAAGCCCAAAGAAAGGGAAAGAAAGCCCAAAGAAAGGGAAAATAAAGGAGAAAGAAAGCCCAAAGAAAGCCCAAAGAAAGGGGAAAGAAAGCCCAAAGAAAGGGGAAAGAAAGCCCAAAGAATGCCCAAAGAAAGGGGGAAGAAAGCCCAAAGAAAGGGGAAAGAAAGCCCAAAGAAAAGGGAAAGAAAGCCAAAGAAATGGAAGAGAAAGACCAAAGAAAGCCCAAAGAAAGGGAAAGTAAGCACTAAGAAAGGGTAAAGAAAGCCCAAAGAAAGGGCAAAGAAAGCCCAAAGAAATGGCAAAGAAAGCCCAAAGAAAGGGCAAAGAAAGCCCAAAGAAAGGGCAAAGAAGCCCAAAGAAAGGGGAAAGAAAGCCCTGAGGAAAGCCCCAAGAAAGGGGAAAGAAAGCCCAAAGAAAGGGAAAGAAAGCCCAAAGAAATCCCAAAGAAATCCCAAAGAAAGCCCAGAAGAAAGCCCAAAGAAAGCCCAAAGAAAGCCCAAAGAAAGGGGAAAGAAAGCCCAAAGAAAAGCCCAAAGAAAGGGGAAAGAAAGGGGAAGATAGCCCAAAGAAAGCCCAAAGAAAGGGGAAAGAAAGCCCAAAGAAAGTCCAAAGAAAGGGGAAAGAAAGGCCAAAGAAAGCCCAAAGAAAGGGAAAGAAAGCCCAAAGAAAGCCCAAAGAAAGGGGAAAGAAACCCCAAAGAAAGCCCAAAGAAAGCCCAAAGAAAGGGGAAAGAAAGCCCAAAGAAAGGGGAAAGAAAGCCCAAAGAAAGCCGAAAGAAAGACCAAAGAAAGCCCAAAGAAAGGGGAAAGAAAGCCAAAGAAAGGCCAAAAAAAGCCCAAAGAAAGCCAAGGGAAAGCCCAAAGAAAGCCCAAAGAAAGCCCAAAGAAAGCCCAAAGAAAGCCCAAAGAAAGCCCAAACAAGGAGGGAAAGAAAGCCCAAAGAAAGCCCAAGAAAGGGAAAGAAAGCCCAAAGAAAGCCCAAGAAAGGGGAAAGAAAGCAAGAAGAAGAAGAAGCCCAAAGAAAGGGGAAAGAAAGCCCAAAGAAAGCCAAGAAAGGGGAAAGAAAGCCCAAAGAAAGGGGAAAGAAAGCACAAAGAAAGGGGAAAGAAGCCCAAAGAAAGGGAAAGAAAGCCCGAAAGAAAAAGGCCAAAGAAAGATAAAAGCAACAACAAAGAAAGGAAAAGAAACCCAAAGAAAGAAAGAAAGCCCATAAGAAAGGGGAAAGAAAGCCCAAAGAAAGCCCAAAGAAAGAGGAAAGAATGCCCAAAGAAAGGGGAAAGAAAGCCCAAAGAAAGCCCAAATAAAGCCCAAAGAAGGCCCAGAGAAAGCCCATAGAAAGCCCAAAGAAAGCCCAAAGAAAGCCCCAAAGAAAGGGGAAAGAAAGCCCAAAGAAAGGGGAAAGAAAGCCCAAAGAAAGCCCAAAGAAAGCCACAAGAAAGGGGAAAGAAAGCCCAAAGAAAGGGGAAAGAAAGCCCAAGGAAATCCCAAAGAAAGCCCCAAAGAAAGCCCAAGGAAAGGGGAAAGAAAGCCCAAAGAAAGCCCAAAGAAAGGGGAAAGAAAGCCCAAAGAAAGGCAAAATAAAGGAGAAAGAAAGCCCAAAGAAAGGGGAAAGAAAGCCCAAAGAAAGGGGAAAGAAAGCCCAAAGAAAGGGAAAGAAAGCCCAAAGAAAACCCAAAGAAAGGAGAAAGAAGCCCAAAGAAGGGGAAAGAAAGCCCAAAGAAAGGGGAAATAAAGCCCAAAGAAAGAGAAAGAAAGCCCAAAAAAAGCCCAAAGAAAGGGGAAAGAAAGCCCAAAGAAAGGGAAAATAAAGGAGAAAAGAAGCCCAAAGAAAGCCCAAAGAAAGGGGAAAGAAAGCCCAAAGAAAGGGGAAAGAAAGCCCAAAGAAAGGGGAAAGAAAGCCCAAAGAAAGCCCAAAGAAAGCCCCAAGAAAGCCCAAAGAAAGCCCAAAGAAAGCCCAAAGAAAGCCCAAAGAAAGCCCATAGAAAGCCAAAGAAAGCCCAAAGAAGGCCAAAGAAAGCCCAAAAAAAGGGAAAGCCCAAAGAAAGCCACAAGAAAGCCAGAAGAAAGGGGAAAGAAAGCCCAAAGAAAGGGGAAAGAAAGCCCAAAAAAAGCCCAAAGAAAGCCCAAGGAAAGCCCAAAGAAAGCCCAAAGAAAGCCCAAAGAAAGCCCAAAGAAAGCCCAAACAAAGGGGAAAGAAAGCCCAAAGAAAGCCCAAGGAAAAGGGAAAGAAAGCCCAAAGAAAGCCCAAAGAAAGGGGAAAGAAAGCCCAAAGAAAGCCCAAAGAAAGGGGAAAGAAAGCCCAAAGAAAGCCCAAAGAAAGGGGAAAGAAAGCCCAAAGAAAGGGGAAAGAAAGCCCAAAGAAAGCCCAAAGAAAGAGGAAAGAAAGCCCAAAGAAAGGGCAAAGAAAGCACAAAGAAAGGGGAAAGAAAGCCCAAAGAACGGGGAAAGAAAGCCCAAAGAAAGGGGAAAGAAAGCCCAAAGAAAGCCCAAAGAAAGGGGAAAGAAAGGCCAAAGAAAGGGGAAAGAAAGCCCAAAGAAAGCCAAAATAAAGCCCAAAGAAAGCCCAGAGAAAGCCCATAGAAAGCCCAAAGAAAGCCCAAAGAAAGCCCAAAGAAAGCCCAAAGAAAGGGGAAAGAAAGCCCAAAGAAAGGGGAAAGAAAGCCCAAAGAAAGCCCAAAGAAAGCCACAAGAAAGGGGAAAGAAAGCCCAAAGAAAGGGGAAAGAAAGCCCAAAGAAATCCCAAAGAAAGCCCAAAGAAAGCCCAAGGAAAGGGGAAAGAAAGCCCAAGGAAAGCCCAAAGAAAGGGGAAAGAAAGCCCAAAGAAAGGGAAAATAAAGGAGAAAGAAAGCCCAAAGAAAGCCCAAAGAAAGGGGAAAGAAAGCCCAAAGAAAGCCCAAAGAAAGAGGAAAGAAACCCCAAAGAAAGCCCAAAGAAAGCCCAAAGAAAGCCCAAAGAAAGGGGAAAGAAAGCCCAAAGAAAGGGGAAAGAAAGCCCAAAGAAAGCCGAAAGAAAGACCAAAGAAAGCCCAAAGAAAGGGGAAAGAAAGCCCAAAGAAAGGCCAAAAAAAGCCCAAAGAAAGCCCAAGGAAAGCCCAAAGAAAGCCCAAAGAAAGCCCAAAGAAAGCCCAAAGAAAGCCCAAAGAAAGCCCAAACAAAGGGGAAAGAAAGCCCAAAGAAAGCCCAAGGAAAAGGGAAAGAAAGCCCAAAGAAAGCCCAAAGAAAGGGGAAAGAAAGCCCAAAGAAAGCCGAAAGAAAGGGGAAAGAAAGCCCAAAGAAAGCCCAAAGAAAGGGGAAAGAAAGCCCAAAGAAAGGGGAAAGAAAGCCCAAAGAAAGCCCAAAGAAAGAGGAAAGAAAGCCCAAAGAAAGGGGAAAGAAAGCACAAAGAAAGGGGAAAGAAAGCCCAAAGAAAGGGGAAAGAAAGCCCAAAGAAAGGGGAAAGAAAGCCCAAAGAAAGCCCAAAGAAAGAGGAAAGAAACCCCAAAGAAAGCCCAAAGAAAGCCCAAAGAAAGCCCAAAGAAAGGGGAAAGAAAGCCCAAAGAAAGGGGAAAGAAAGCCCAAAGAAAGCCGAAAGAAAGACCAAAGAAAGCCCAAAGAAAGGGGAAAGAAAGCCCAAAGAAAGGCCAAAAAAAGCCCAAAGAAAGACCGAGGAAAGCCCAAAGAAAGCCCAAAGAAAGCCCAAAGAAAGCCCAAAGAAAGCCCAAAGAAAGCCCAAACAAAGGGGAAAGAAAGCCCAAAGAAAGCCCAAGGAAAAGGGAAAGAAAGCCCAAAGAAAGCCCAAAGAAAGGGGAAAGAAAGCCCAAAGAAAGCCGAAAGAAAGGGGAAAGAAAGCCCAAAGAAAGCCCAAAGAAAGGGGAAAGAAAGCCCAAAGAAAGGGGAAAGAAAGCCCAAAGAAAGCCCAAAGAAAGAGGAAAGAAAGCCCAAAGAAAGGGGAAAGAAAGCACAAAGAAAGGGGAAAGAAAGCCCAAAGAAAGGGGAAAGAAAGCCCAAAGAAAGGGGAAAGAAAGCCCAAAGAAAGCCCAAAGAAAGAGGAAAGAAAGCCCAAAGAAAGGGGAAAGAAAGCCCAAAGAAAGCCCAAATAAAGCCCAAAGAAAGCCCAGAGAAAGCCCATAGAAAGCCCAAAGAAAGCCCAAAGAAAGCCCAAAGAAAGCCCAAAGAAAGGGGAAAGAAAGCCCAAAGAAAGGGGAAAGAAAGCCCAAAGAAAGCCCAAAGAAAGCCACAAGAAAGGGGAAAGAAAGCCCAAAGAAAGGGGAAAGAAAGCCCAAGGAAATCCCAAAGAAAGCCCAAAGAAAGCCCAAGGAAAGGGGAAAGAAAGCCCAAAGAAAGCCCAAAGAAAGGGGAAAGAAAGCCCAAAGAAAGGGAAAATAAAGGAGAAAGAAAGCCCAAAGAAAGCCCAAAGAAAGGGGAAAGAAAGCCCAAAGAAAGGGGAAAGAAAGCCCAAAGAAAACCCAAAGAAAGGAGAAAGAAGCCCAAAGAAAGGGGAAAGAAAGCCCAAAGAATGGGGAAATAAAGCCCAAAGAAAGAGAAAGAAAGCCCAAAAAAAGCCCAAAGAAAGGGGAAAGAAAGCCCAAAGAAAGGGAAAATAAAGGAGAAAGAAAGCCCAAAGAAAGCCCAAAGAAAGCCCAAAGAAAGGGGAATGAAAGCCCAAAGAAAGGGGAAAGAAAGCCCAAAGAAAGGGGAAAGAAAGCCCAAAGAAAGCCCAAAGAAAGCCCAAAGAAAGCCCAAAGAAAGCCCAAAGAAAGCCCAAAAAAAGCCCATAGAAAGCCCAAAGAAAGCCCAAAGAAAGGCCAAAGAAAGCCCAAAAAAAGGGGAAAGAAAGCCCAAAGAAAGCCCAAAGAAAGGGGAAAGAAAGGCCAAAGAAAGCCCAAAGAAAGGGGAAAGAAAGGCCAAAGAAAGGGGAAAGAAAGCCCAAAGAAAGCCAAAATAAAGCCCAAAGAAAGCCCAGAGAAAGCCCATAGAAAGCCCAAAGAAAGCCCAAAGAAAGGCCAAAGAAAGCCCAAAGAAAGGGGAAAGAAAGCCCAAAGAAAGGGGAAAGAAAGCCCAAAGAAAGCCCAAAGAAAGCCACAAGAAAGGGGAAAGAAAGCCCAAAGAAAGGGGAAAGAAAGCCCAAAGAAATCCCAAAGAAAGCCCAAAGAAAGCCCAAGGAAAGGGGAAAGAAAGCCCAAGGAAAGCCCAAAGAAAGGGGAAAGAAAGCCCAAAGAAAGGGAAAATAAAGGAGAAAGAAAGCCCAAAGAAAGCCCAAAGAAAGGGGAAAGAAAGCCCAAAGAAAGCCTAAAGAAAGGGGAAAGAAACCCCAAAGAAAGCCCAAAGAAAGCCCAAAGAAAGCCCAAAGAAAGGGGAAAGAAAGCCCAAAGAAAGGGGAAAGAAAGCCCAAAGATAGCCGAAAGAAAGGCCAAAAAAAGCCCAAAGAAAGCCCAAGGAAAGCCCAAAGAAAGCCCAAAGAAAGCCCAAAGAAAGCCCAAAGAAAGCCCAAAGAAAGCCCAAACAAAGGGGAAAGAAAGCCCAAAGAAAGCCCAAGGAAAAGAGAAAGAAAGCCCAAAGAAAGCCCAAAGAAAGGGGAAAGAAAGCCCAAAGAAAGCCGAAAGAAAGGGGAAAGAAAGCCCAAAGAAAGCCCAAAGAAAGGGGAAAGAAAGCCCAAAGAAAGGGGAAAGAAAGCCCAAAGAAAGCCCAAAGAAAGAGGAAAGAAAGCCCAAAGAAAGGGGAAAGAAAGCACAAAGAAAGGGGAAAGAAAGCCCAAAGAAAGGGGAAAGAAAGCCCAAAGAAAGGGGAAAGAAAGCCCAAAGAAAGCCCAAAGAAAGAGGAAAGAAAGCCCAAAGAAAGGGGAAAGAAAGCCCAAAGAAAGCCCAAATAAAGCCCAAAGAAAGCCCAGAGAAAGCCCATAGAAAGCCCAAAGAAAGCCCAAAGAAAGCCCAAAGAAAGCCCAAAGAAAGGGGAAAGAAAGCCCAAAGAAAGGGGAAAGAAAGCCCAAAGAAAGCCCAAAGAAAGCCACAAGAAAGGGGAAAGAAAGCCCAAAGAAAGGGGAAAGAAAGCCCAAGGAAATCCCAAAGAAAGCCCAAAGAAAGCCCAAGGAAAGGGGAAAGAAAGCCCAAAGAAAGCCCAAAGAAAGGGGAAAGAAAGCCCAAAGAAAGGGAAAATAAAGGAGAAAGAAAGCCCAAAGAAAGCCCAAAGAAAGGGGAAAGAAAGCCCAAAGAAAGGGGAAAGAAAGCCCAAAGAAAGGGGAAAGAAAGCCCAAAGAAAACCCAAAGAAAGGAGAAAGAAGCCCAAAGAAAGGGGAAAGAAAGCCCAAAGAAAGTGGAAATAAAGCCCAAAGAAAGAGAAAGAAAGCCCAAAAAAAGCCCAAAGAAAGGGGAAAGAAAGCCCAAAGAAAGGGAAAATAAAGGAGAAAGAAAGCCCAAAGAAAGCCCAAAGAAAGGGGAAAGAAAGCCCAAAGAAAGGGGAAAGAAAGCCCAAAGAAAGGGGAAAGAAAGCCCAAAGAAAGCCCAAAGAAAGCCCAAAGAAAGCCCAAAGAAAGCCCAAAGAAAGCCCAAAGAAAGCCCAAAGAAAGCCCATAGAAAGCCCAAAGAAAGCCCAAAGAAAGGCCAAAGAAAGCCCAAAAAAAGGGGAAAGAAAGCCCAAAGAAAGCCACAAGAAAGCCACAAGAAAGGGGAAAGAAAGCCCAAAGAAAGGGGAAAGAAAGCCCAAAAAAAGCCCAAAGAAAGCCCAAGGAAAGCCCAAAGAAAGCCCAAAGAAAGCCCAAAGAAAGCCCAAACAAAGGGGAAAGAAAGCCCAAAGAAAGCCCAAGGAAAAGGGAAAGAAAGCCCAAAGAAAGCCCAAAGAAAGGGGAAAGAAAGCCCAAAGAAAGCCCAAAGAAAGGGGAAAGAAGCCCAAAGAAAGCCCAAATAAAGCCCAAAGAAAGCCCAGAGAAAGCCCATAGAAAGCCCAAAGAAAGCCCAAAGAAAGGCCAAAGAAAGCCCAAAGAAAGGGGAAAGAAAGCCCAAAGAAAGCCCAAAGAAAGCCACAAGAAAGGGGAAAGAAAGCCCAAAGAAAGGGGAAAGAAAGCCCAAAGAAATCCCAAAGAAATCCCAAAGAAAGCCCAAAGAAAGCCCAAGGAAAGGGGAAAGAAAGCCCAAAGAAAGGTGAAAGAAAGCCCAAAGAAAACCCAAAGAAAGCCCAAAGAAAGGGGAAAGAAAGCCCAAAGAAAGGGAAAATAAAGGAGAAAGAAAGCCCAAAGAAAGCCCAAAGAAAGGGGAAAGAAAGCCCAAAGAAAGGGGAAAGAAAGCCCAAAGAATGCCCAAAGAAAGGGGAAAGAAAGCCCAAAGAAAGGGGAAAGAAAGCCCAAAGAAAAGGGAAAGAAAGCCCAAAGAAATGGGAGAGAAAGACCAAAGAAAGCCCAAAGAAAGGGGAAAGTAAGCACTAAGAAAGGGTAAAGAAAGCCCAAAGAAAGGGCAAAGAAAGCCCAAAGAAATGGCAAAGAAAGCCCAAAGAAAGGGCAAAGAAAGCCCAAAGAAAGGGCAAAGAAAGCCCAAAGAAAGGGGAAAGAAAGCCCTGAGAAAGCCCCAAGAAAGGGGAAAGAAAGCCCAAAGAAAGGGAAAGAAAGCCCAAAGAAATCCCAAAGAAATCCCAAAGAAAGCCCAAAGAAAGCCCAAAGAAAGCCCAAAGAAAGCCCAAAGAAAGGGGAAAGAAAGCCCAAAGAAAGCCCAAAGAAAGGGGAAAGAAAGGGGAAGATAGCCCAAAGAAAGCCCAAAGAAAGGGGAAAGAAAGCCCAAAGAAAGTCCAAAGAAAGGGGAAAGAAAGGCCAAAGAAAGCCCAAAGAAAGGGGAAAGAAAGCCCAAAGAAAGCCCAAAGAAAGGGGAAAGAAACCCCAAAGAAAGCCCAAAGAAAGCCCAAAGAAAGGGGAAAGAAAGCCCAAAGAAAGGGGAAAGAAAGCCCAAAGAAAGCCGAAAGAAAGACCAAAGAAAGCCCAAAGAAAGGGGAAAGAAAGCCCAAAGAAAGGCCAAAAAAAGCCCAAAGAAAGCCCAAGGAAAGCCCAAAGAAAGCCCAAAGAAAGCCCAAAGAAAGCCCAAAGAAAGCCCAAAGAAAGCCCAAACAAAGGGGAAAGAAAGCCCAAAGAAAGCCCAAGGAAAAGGGAAAGAAAGCCCAAAGAAAGCCCAAAGAAAGGGGAAAGAAAGCCCAAAGAAAGCCGAAAGAAAGGGGAAAGAAAGCCCAAAGAAAGCCCAAAGAAAGGGGAAAGAAAGCCCAAAGAAAGGGGAAAGAAAGCCCAAAGAAAGCCCAAAGAAAGGGGAAAGAAAGCCCAAAGAAAGGGGAAAGAAAGCACAAAGAAAGGGGAAAGAAAGCCCAAAGAAAGGGGAAAGAAAGCCCAAAGAAAGGGGAAAGAAAGCCCAAAGAAAGCCCAAAGAAAGAGGAAAGAAAGCCCAAAGAAAGGGGAAAGAAAGCCCAAAGAAAGCCCAAATAAAGCCCAAAGAAGGCCCAGAGAAAGCCCATAGAAAGCCCAAAGAAAGCCCAAAGAAAGCCCAAAGAAAGGGGAAAGAAAGCCCAAAGAAAGGGGAAAGAAAGCCCAAAGAAAGCCCAAAGAAAGCCACAAGAAAGGGGAAAGAAAGCCCAAAGAAAGGGGAAAGAAAGCCCAAGGAAATCCCAAAGAAAGCCCAAAGAAAGCCCAAGGAAAGGGGAAAGAAAGCCCAAAGAAAGCCCAAAGAAAGGGGAAAGAAAGCCCAAAGAAAGGCAAAATAAAGGGGAAAGAAAGCCCAAAGAAAGGGGAAAGAAAGCCCAAAGAAAGGGGAAAGAAAGCCCAAAGAAAGGGGAAAGAAAGCCCAAAGAAAACCCAAAGAAAGGAGAAAGAAGCCCAAAGAAAGGGGAAAGAAAGCCCAAAGAAAGGGGAAATAAAGCCCAAAGAAAGAGAAAGAAAGCCCAAAAAAAGCCCAAAGAAAGGGGAAAGAAAGCCCAAAGAAAGGGAAAATAAAGGAGAAAGAAAGCCCAAAGAAAGCCCAAAGAAAGGGGAAAGAAAGCCCAAAGAAAGGGGAAAGAAAGCCCAAAGAAAGGGGAAAGAAAGCCCAAAGAAAGCCCAAAGAAAGCCCAAAGAAAGCCCAAAGAAAGCCCAAAGAAAGCCCAAAGAAAGCCCATAGAAAGCCCAAAGAAAGCCCAAAGAAAGGCCAAAGAAAGCCCAAAAAAAGGGGAAAGAAAGCCCAAAGAAAGCCACAAGAAAGCCAGAAGAAAGGGGAAAGAAAGCCCAAAGAAAGGGGAAAGAAAGCCCAAAAAAAGCCCAAAGAAAGCCCAAGGAAAGCCCAAAGAAAGCCCAAAGAAAGCCCAAAGAAAGCCCAAAGAAAGCCCAAACAAAGGGGAAAGAAAGCCCAAAGAAAGCCCAAGGAAAAGGGAAAGAAAGCCCAAAGAAAGCCCAAAGAAAGGGGAAAGAAAGCCCAAAGAAAGCCCAAAGAAAGGGGAAAGAAAGCCCAAAGAAAGCCCAAAGAAAGGGGAAAGAAAGCCCAAAGAAAGGGGAAAGAAAGCCCAAAGAAAGCCCAAAGAAAGAGGAAAGAAAGCCCAAAGAAAGGGCAAAGAAAGCACAAAGAAAGGGGAAAGAAAGCCCAAAGAAAGGGGAAAGAAAGCCCAAAGAAAGGGGAAAGAAAGCCCAAAGAAAGCCCAAAGAAAGGGGAAAGAAAGGCCAAAGAAAGGGGAAAGAAAGCCCAAAGAAAGCCAAAATAAAGCCCAAAGAAAGCCCAGAGAAAGCCCATAGAAAGCCCAAAGAAAGCCCAAAGAAAGCCCAAAGAAAGCCCAAAGAAAGGGGAAAGAAAGCCCAAAGAAAGGGGAAAGAAAGCCCAAAGAAAGCCCAAAGAAAGCCACAAGAAAGGGGAAAGAAAGCCCAAAGAAAGGGGAAAGAAAGCCCAAAGAAATCCCAAAGAAAGCCCAAAGAAAGCCCAAGGAAAGGGGAAAGAAAGCCCAAGGAAAGCCCAAAGAAAGGGGAAAGAAAGCCCAAAGAAAGGGAAAATAAAGGAGAAAGAAAGCCCAAAGAAAGCCCAAAGAAAGGGGAAAGAAAGCCCAAAGAAAGCCCAAAGAAAGAGGAAAGAAACCCCATAGAAAGCCCAAAGAAAGCCCAAAGAAAGCCCAAAGAAAGGGGAAAGAAAGCCCAAAGAAAGGGGAAAGAAAGCCCAAAGAAAGCCGAAAGAAAGACCAAAGAAAGCCCAAAGAAAGGGGAAAGAAAGCCCAAAGAAAGGCCAAAAAAAGCCCAAAGAAAGCCCAAGGAAAGCCCAAAGAAAGCCCAAAGAAAGCCCAAAGAAAGCCCAAAGAAAGCCCAAAGAAAGCCCAAACAAAGGGGAAAGAAAGCCCAAAGAAAGCCCAAGGAAAAGGGAAAGAAAGCCCAAAGAAAGCCCAAAGAAAGGGGAAAGAAAGCCCAAAGAAAGCCGAAAGAAAGGGGAAAGAAAGCCCAAAGAAAGCCCAAAGAAAGGGGAAAGAAAGCCCAAAGAAAGGGGAAAGAAAGCCCAAAGAAAGCCCAAAGAAAGAGGAAAGAAAGCCCAAAGAAAGGGGAAAGAAAGCACAAAGAAAGGGGAAAGAAAGCCCAAAGAAAGGGGAAAGAAAGCCCAAAGAAAGGGGAAAGAAAGCCCAAAGAAAGCCCAAAGAAAGAGGAAAGAAACCCCAAAGAAAGCCCAAAGAAAGCCCAAAGAAAGCCCAAAGAAAGGGGAAAGAAAGCCCAAAGAAAGGGGAAAGAAAGCCCAAAGAAAGCCGAAAGAAAGACCAAAGAAAGCCCAAAGAAAGGGGAAAGAAAGCCCAAAGAAAGGCCAAAAAAAGCCCAAAGAAAGCCCAAGGAAAGCCCAAAGAAAGCCCAAAGAAAGCCCAAAGAAAGCCCAAAGAAAGCCCAAAGAAAGCCCAAACAAAGGGGAAAGAAAGCCCAAAGAAAGCCCAAGGAAAAGGGAAAGAAAGCCCAAAGAAAGCCCAAAGAAAGGGGAAAGAAAGCCCAAAGAAAGCCGAAAGAAAGGGGAAAGAAAGCCCAAAGAAAGCCCAAAGAAAGGGGAAAGAAAGCCCAAAGAAAGGGGAAAGAAAGCCCAAAGAAAGCCCAAAGAAAGAGGAAAGAAAGCCCAAAGAAAGGGGAAAGAAAGCACAAAGAAAGGGGAAAGAAAGCCCAAAGAAAGGGGAAAGAAAGCCCAAAGAAAGGGGAAAGAAAGCCCAAAGAAAGCCCAAAGAAAGAGGAAAGAAAGCCCAAAGAAAGGGGAAAGAAAGCCCAAAGAAAGCCCAAATAAAGCCCAAAGAAAGCCCAGAGAAAGCCCATAGAAAGCCCAAAGAAAGCCCAAAGAAAGCCCAAAGAAAGCCCAAAGAAAGGGGAAAGAAAGCCCAAAGAAAGGGGAAAGAAAGCCCAAAGAAAGCCCAAAGAAAGCCACAAGAAAGGGGAAAGAAAGCCCAAAGAAAGGGGAAAGAAAGCCCAAGGAAATCCCAAAGAAAGCCCAAAGAAAGCCCAAGGAAAGGGAAAGAAAGCCCAAAGAAAGCCCAAAGAAAGGGGAAAGAAAGCCCAAAGAAAGGGAAAATAAAGGAGAAAGAAAGCCCAAAGAAAGCCCAAAGAAAGGGGAAAGAAAGCCCAAAGAAAGGGGAAAGAAAGCCCAAAGAAAACCCAAAGAAAGGAGAAAGAAGCCCAAAGAAAGGGGAAAGAAAGCCCAAAGAATGGGGAAATAAAGCCCAAAGAAAGAGAAAGAAAGCCCAAAAAAAGCCCAAAGAAAGGGGAAAGAAAGCCCAAAGAAAGGGAAAATAAAGGAGAAAGAAAGCCCAAAGAAAGCCCAAAGAAAGCCCAAAGAAAGGGGAATGAAAGCCCAAAGAAAGGGGAAAGAAAGCCCAAAGAAAGGGGAAAGAAAGCCCAAAGAAAGCCCAAAGAAAGCCCAAAGAAAGCCCAAAGAAAGCCCAAAGAAAGCCCAAAGAAAGCCCAAAAAAAGCCCATAGAAAGCCCAAAGAAAGCCCAAAGAAAGGCCAAAGAAAGCCCAAAAAAAGGGGAAAGAAAGCCCAAAGAAAGCCACAAGAAAGCCACAAGAAAGGGGAAAGAAAGCCCAAAGAAAGGGGAAAGAAAGCCCAAAAAAAGCCCAAAGAAAGCCCAAGGAAAGCCCAAAGAAAGCCCAAAGAAAGCCCAAAGAAAGCCCAAAGAAAGCCCAAACAAAGGGGAAAGAAAGCCCAAAGAAAGCCCAAGGAAAAGGGAAAGAAAGCCCAAAGAAAGCCCAAAGAAAGGGGAAAGAAAGCCCAAAGAAAGCCCAAAGAAAGGGGAAAGAAAGCCCAAAGAAAGCCCAAAGAAAGGGGAAAGAAAGCCCAAAGAAAGCCCAAAGAAAGGGGAAAGAAAGCCCAAAGAAAGGGGAAAGAAAGCCCAAAGAAAGCCCAAAGAAAGAGGAAAGAAAGCCCAAAGAAAGGGCAAAGAAAGCACAAAGAAAGGGGAAAGAAAGCCCAAAGAAAGGGGAAAGAAAGCCCAAAGAAAGGGGAAAGAAAGCCCAAAGAAAGCCCAAAGAAAGGGGAAAGAAAGGCCAAAGAAAGGGGAAAGAAAGCCCAAAGAAAGCCCAAATAAAGCCCAAAGAAACCCAGAGAAAGCCCATAGAAAGCCCAAAGAAAGCCCAAAGAAAGGCCAAAGAAAGCCCAAAGAAAGGGGAAAGAAAGCCCAAAGAAAGGGGAAAGAAAGCCCAAAGAAAACCCAAAGAAAGCCACAAGAAAGGGGAAAGAAAGCCCAAAGAAAGGGGAAAGAAAGCCCAAAGAAATCCCAAAGAAAGCCCAAAGAAAGCCCAAGGAAAGGGGAAAGAAAGCCCAAGGAAAGCCCAAAGAAAGGGGAAAGAAAGCCCAAAGAAAGGGAAAATAAAGGAGAAAGAAAGCCCAAAGAAAGCCCAAAGAAAGGGGAAAGAAAGCCCAAAGAAAGGGGAAAGAAAGCCCAAAGAAAGGGGAAAGAAAGCCCAAAGAAAGCCCAAAGAAAGCCCAAAGAAAGCCCAAAGAAAGCCCAAAGAAAGCCCAAAGAAAGGGGAAAGAAAGCCCAAAGAAAGGGGAAAGAAAGCCCAAAGAAAGCCCAAAGAAAGGGGAAAGAAGCCCAAAGAAAGCCCAAATAAAGCCCAAAGAAAGCCCAGAGAAAGCCCATAGAAAGCCCAAAGAAAGCCCAAAAAAGGCCAAAGAAAGCCCAAAGAAAGGGGAAAGAAAGCCCAAAGAAAGCCCAAAGAAAGCCACAAGAAAGGGGAAAGAAAGCCCAAAGAAAGGGGAAAGAAAGCCCAAAGAAATCCCAAAGAAATCCCAAAGAAAGCCCAAAGAAAGCCCAAGGAAAGGGGAAAGAAAGCCCAAAGAAAGGTGAAAGCAAGCCCAAAGAAAACCCAAAGAAAGCCCAAAGAAAGGGGAAATAAAGGAGAAAGAAAGCCCAAAGAAAGCCCAAAGAAAGGGGAAAGAAAGCCCAAAGAAAGGGGAAAGAAAGCCCAAAGAATGCCCAAAGAAAGGGGAAAGAAAGCCCAAAGAAAGGGGAAAGAAAGCCCAAAGAAAAGGGAAAGAAAGCCCAAAGAAATGGGAGAGAAAGACCAAAGAAAGCCCAAAGAAAGGGGAAAGTAAGCACTAAGAAAGGGCAAAGAAAGCCCAAAGAAAGGGCAAAGAAAGCCCAAAGAAATATCAAAGAAAGCCCAAAGAAAGGGCAAAGAAAGCCCAAAGAAAGCCCAAAGAAAGGGGAAAGAAAGCCCAAAGAAAGCCCAAAGAAAGGGGAAAGAAAGGGGAAGATAGCCCAAAGAAAGCCCAAAGAAAGGGGAAAGAAAGCCCAAAGAAAGTCCAAAGAAAGGGGAAAGAAAGCCCAAAGAAAGCCCAAAGAAAGGGGAAAGAAAGCCCGAAAAAGCCCAAAGAAAGCCTAAAGAAAGGGGAAAGAAAGCCAAAAGAAAGCCCAAAGAAAGGGGAAAGAAAGCCCAAAGAAAGCCCAAAGAAAGCCCAAAGAAAGCCCAAAGAAAGGGGAAAGAAAGCCCAAAGAAAGCCCAAAGAAAGGGGAAAGAAACCCCAAAGAAAGCCCAAAGAAAGCCCAAAGAAAGCCCAAAGAAAGGGGAAAGAAAGCCCAAAGAAAGGGGAAAGAAAGCCCAAAGAAAGCCGAAAGAAAGCCCAAAGAAAGCCCAAAGAAAGGGGAAAGAAAGCCCAAAGAAAGGCCAAAAAAAGCCCAAAGAAAGCCCAAGGAAAGCCCAAAGAAAGCCCAAAGAAAGCCCAAAGAAAGCCCAAAGAAAGCCCAAACAAAGGGGAAAGAAAGCCCAAAGAAAGCCCAAGGAAAAGGGAAAGAAAGCCCAAAGAAAGCCCAAAGAAAGGGGAAAGAAAGCCCAAAGAAAGCCGAAAGAAAGGGGAAAGAAAGCCCAAAGAAAGCCCAAAGAAAGGGGAAAGAAAGCCCAAAGAAAGGGGAAAGAAAGCCCAAAGAAAGCCCAAAGAAAGAGGAACGAAAGCCCAAAGAAAGGGGAAAGAAAGCACAAAGAAAGGGGAAAGAAAGCCCAAAGAAAGGGGAAAGAAAGCCCAAAGAAAGGGGAAAGAAAGCCCAAAGAAAGCCCAAAGAAAGAGGAAAGAAAGCCCAAAGAAAGGGGAAAGAAAGCCCAAAGAAAGCCCAAATAAAGCCCAAAGAAAGCCCAGAGAAAGCCCATAGAAAGCCCAAAGAAAGCCCAAAGAAAGCCCAAAGAAAGCCCAAAGAAAGGGGAAAGAAAGCCCAAAGAAAGGGGAAAGAAAGCCCAAAGAAAGCCCAAAGAAAGCCACAAGAAAGGGGAAAGAAAGCCCAAAGAAAGGGGAAAGAAAGCCCAAGGAAATCCCAAAGAAAGCCCAAAGAAAGCCCAAGGAAAGGGGAAAGAAAGCCCAAAGAAAGCCCAAAGAAAGGGGAAAGAAAGCCCAAAGAAAGGGAAAATAAAGGAGAAAGAAAGCCCAAAGAAAGCCCAAAGAAAGGGGAAAGAAAGCCCAAAGAAAGGGGAAAGAAAGCCCAAAGAAAGGGGAAAGAAAGCCCAAAGAAAACCCAAAGAAAGGAGAAAGAAGCCCAAAGAAAGGGGAAAGAAAGCCCAAAGAAAGGGGAAATAAAGCCCAAAGAAAGAGAAAGAAAGCCCAAAGAAAGCCCAAAGAAAGGGGAAAGAAAGCCCAAAGAAAGGGCAAAGAAAGCCCAAAGAAAGGGCAAAGAAAGCCCAAAGAAAGGGCAAAGAAAGCCAAAGAAAGGGGGAAAGAAAGCCCAAAGAAAGGGGAAAGAAAGCCCAAAGAAATCCCAAAGAAATCCCAAAGAAAGCCCAAAGAAAGACCAAAGAAAGCCCAAAGGAAGCCCAAGGAAAGCCCAAAGAAAGCCCAAAGAAAGCCCAAAGAAAGGGGAAAGAAAGCCCAAAGAAAGCCCAAAGAAAGCCCAAAGAAAGACCAAACACAGCCCAAAGAAAGCCCAAAGAAAGCCCATAGAAAGGGGAAAGAAAGCCCAATGAAAGGGGAAAGAAAGCCCAAAGAAAGGGGAAAGAAATCCCAAAGAAAGGGGAAAGAAAGCCAAAGAAAGGGGAAAGAAAGCCCAAAGAAAGCCCAAAGAAAGGGGAAAGAAGCCCAAAGAAAGCCCAAATAAAGCCCAAAGAAAGCCCAGAGAAAGCCCATAGAAAGCCCAAAGAAAGCCCAAAGAAAGGCCAAAGAAAGCCCAAAGAAAGGGGAAAGAAAGCCCAAAGAAAGCCCAAAGAAAGCCACAAGAAAGGGGAAAGAAAGCCCAAAGAAAGGGGAAAGAAAGCCCAAAGAAATCCCAAAGAAATCCCAAAGAAAGCCCAAAGAAAGCCCAAGGAAAGGGGAAAGAAAGCCCAAAGAAAGGTGAAAGAAAGCCCAAAGAAAACCCAAAGAAAGCCCAAAGAAAGGGGAAAGAAAGCCCAAAGAATGGCCAAAGAAAGGGGAAAGAAAGCCCAAAGAAAGGGGAAAGAAAGCCCAAAGAAAAGGGAAAGAAAGCCCAAAGAAATGGGAGAGAAAGACCAAAGAAAGCCCAAAGAAAGGGGAAAGTAAGCACTAAGAAAGGGCAAAGAAAGCCCAAAGAAAGGGCAAAGAAAGCCCAAAGAAAGGGGAAAGAAAGCCCTGAGAAAGCCCCAAGAAAGGGGAAAGAAAGCCCAAAGAAAGGGAAAGAAAGCCCAAAGAAATCCCAAAGAAATCCCAAAGAAAGCCCAAAGAAAGCCCAAAGAAAGCCCAAAGAAAGCCCAAAGAAAGGGGAAAGAAAGCCCAAAGAAAGCCCAAAGAAAGGGGAAAGAAAGGGGAAGATAGCCCAAAGAAAGCCCAAAGAAAGGGGAAAGAAAGCCCAAAGAAAGTCCAAAGAAAGGGGAAAGAAAGCCCAAAGAAAGTCCAAAGAAAGGGAAAGAAAGCCCGAAAAAGCCCAAAGAAAGCCTAAAGAAAGGGGAAAGAAAGCCAAAAGAAAGCCCAAAGAAAGGGGAAAGAAAGCCCAAAGAAAGCCCAAAGAAAGCCCAAAGAAAGCCCAAAGAAAGGGGAAAGAAAGCCCAAAGAAAGCCCAAAGAAAGGGGAAAGAAACCCCAAAGAAAGCCCAAAGAAAGCCCAAAGAAAGCCCAAAGAAAGGGGAAAGAAAGCCCAAAGAAAGGGAAAGAAAGCCAAAGAAAACCGAAAGAAAGACCAAAGAAAGCCCAAAGAAAGGGGAAAGAAAGCCCAAAGAAAGGCCAAAAAAAGCCCAAAGAAAGCCCAAGGAAAGCCCAAAGAAAGCCCAAAGAAAGCCCAAAGAAAGCCCAAAGAAAGCCCAAACAAAGGGGAAAGAAAGCCCAAAGAAAGCCCAAGGAAAAGGGAAAGAAAGCCCAAAGAAAGCCCAAAGAAAGGGGAAAGAAAGCCCAAAGAAAGCCGAAAGAAAGGGGAAAGAAAGCGCAAAGAAAGCCCAAAGAAAGGGGAAAGAAAGCCCAAAGAAAGGGGAAAGAAAGCCCAAAGAAAGCCCAAAGAAAGAGGAAAGAAAGCCCAAAGAAAGGGGAAAGAAAGCACAAAGAAAGGGGAAAGAAAGCCCAAAGAAAGGGGAAAGAAAGCCCAAAGAAAGGGGAAAGAAAGCCCAAAGAAAGCCCAAAGAAAGAGGAAAGAAAGCCCAAAGAAAGGGGAAAGAAAGCCCAAAGAAAGCCCAAATAAAGCCCAAAGAAAGCCCAGAGAAAGCCCATAGAAAGCCCAAAGAAAGCCCAAAGAAAGCACAAAGAAAGCCCAAAGAAAGGGGAAAGAAAGCCCAAAGAAAGGGGAAAGAAAGCCCAAAGAAAGCCCAAAGAAAGCCACAAGAAAGGGGAAAGAAAGCCCAAAGAAAGGGGAAAGAAAGCCCAAGGAAATCCCAAAGAAAGCCCAAAGAAAGCCCAAGGAAAGGGGAAAGAAAGCCCAAAGAAAGCCCAAAGAAAGGGGAAAGAAAGCCCAAAGAAAGGGAAAATAAAGGAGAAAGAAAGCCCAAAGAAAGCCCAAAGAAAGGGGAAAGAAAGCCCAAAGAAAGGGGAAAGAAAGCCCAAAGAAAGGGGAAAGAAAGCCCAAAGAAAACCCAAAGAAAGGAGAAAGAAGCCCAAAGAAAGGGGAAAGAAAGCCCAAAGAAAGGGGAAATAAAGCCCAAAGAAAGAGAAAGAAAGCCCAAAAAAAGCCCAAAGAAAGGGGAAAGAAAGGCCAAAGAAAGGGAAAATAAAGGAGAAAGAAAGCCCAAAGAAAGCCCAAAGAAAGGGGAAAGAAAGCCCAAAGAAAGGGGAAAGAAAGCCCAAAGAAAGGGGAAAGAAAGCCCAAAGAAAGCCCAAAGAAAGCCCAAAGAAAGCCCAAAGAAAGCCCATAGAAAGCCCAAAGAAAGCCCAAAGAAAGGCCAAAGAAAGCCCAAAAAAAGGGGAAAGAAAGCCCAAAGAAAGCCACAAGAAAGCCACAAGAAAGGGGAAAGAAAGCCCAAAGAAAGGGGAAAGAAAGCCCAAAGAAAGCCCAAGGAAAAGGGAAAGAAAGCCCAAAGAAAGCCCAAAGAAAGGGGAAAGAAAGCCCAAAGAAAGCCCAAAGAAAGGGGAAAGAAAGCCCAAAGAAAGCCCAAAGAAAGGGGAAAGAAAGCCCAAAGAAAGGGGAAAGAAAGCCCAAAGAAAGCCCAAAGAAAGAGGAAAGAAAGCCCAAAGAAAGGGCAAAGAAAGCACAAAGAAAGGGGAAAGAAAGCCCAAAGAAAGGGGAAAGAAAGCCCAAAGAAAGGGGAAAGAAAGCCCAAAGAAAGCCCAAAGAAAGGGGAAAGAAAGGCCAAAGAAAGGGGAAAGAAAGCCCAAAGAAAGCCAAAATAAAGCCCAAAGAAAGCCCAGAGAAAGCCCATAGAAAGCCCAAAGAAAGCCCAAAGAAAGGCCAAAGAAAGCCCAAAGAAAGGGGAAAGAAAGCCCAAAGAAAGGGGAAAGAAAGCCCAAAGAAAGCCCAAAGAAAGCCACAAGAAAGGGGAAAGAAAGCCCAAAGAAAGGGGAAAGAAAGCCCAAAGAAATCCCAAAGAAAGCCCAAAGAAAGCCCAAGGAAAGGGGAAAGAAAGCCCAAGGAAAGCCCAAAGAAAGGGGAAAGAAAGCCCAAAGAAAGGGAAAATAAAGGAGAAAGAAAGCCCAAAGAAAGCCCAAAGAAAGGGGAAAGAAAGCCCAAAGAAAGCCCAAAGAAAGGGGAAAGAAACCCCAAAGAAAGCCCAAAGAAAGCCCAAAGAAAGCCCAAAGAAAGGGGAAAGAAAGCCCAAAGAAAGGGGAAAGAAAGCCCAAAGATAGCCGAAAGAAAGACCAAAGAAAGCCCAAAGAAAGGGGAAAGAAAGCCCATAGAAAGGCCAAAAAAAGCCCAAAGAAAGCCCAAGGAAAGCCCAAAGAAAGCCCAAAGAAAGCCCAAAGAAAGCCCAAAGAAAGCCCAAAGAAAGCCCAAACAAAGGGGAAAGAAAGCCCAAAGAAAGCCCAAGGAAAAGGGAAAGAAAGCCCAAAGAAAGCCCAAAGAAAGGGGAAAGAAAGCCCAAAGAAAGCCGAAAGAAAGGGAAAGAAAGCCCAAAGAAAGCCCAAAGAAAGGGGAAAGAAAGCCCAAAGAAAGGGGAAAGAAAGCCCAAAGAAAGCCCAAAGAAAGAGGAAAGAAAGCCCAAAGAAAGGGGAAAGAAAGCACAAAGAAAGGGGAAAGAAAGCCCAAAGAAAGGGGAAAGAAAGCCCAAAGAAAGGGGAAAGAAAGCCCAAAGAAAGCCCAAAGAAAGAGGAAAGAAAGCCCAAAGAAAGGGGAAAGAAAGCCCAAAGAAAGCCCAAATAAAGCCCAAAGAAAGCCCAGAGAAAGCCCATAGAAAGCCCAAAGAAAGCCCAAAGAAAGCCCAAAGAAAGCCCAAAGAAAGGGAAAGAAAGCCCAAAGAAAGGGGAAAGAAAGCCCAAAGAAAGCCCAAAGAAAGCCACAAGAAAGGGGAAAGAAAGCCCAAAGAAAGGGGAAAGAAAGCCCAAGGAAATCCCAAAGAAAGCCCAAAGAAAGCCCAAGGAAAGGGGAAAGAAAGCCCAAAGAAAGCCCAAAGAAAGGGGAAAGAAAGCCCAAAGAAAGGGAAAATAAAGGAGAAAGAAAGCCCAAAGAAAGCCCAAAGAAAGGTGAAAGAAAGCCCAAAGAAAACCCAAAGAAAGCCCAAAGAAAGGGGAAAGAAAGCCCAAAGAAAGGGAAAATAAAGGAGAAAGAAAGCCCAAAGAAAGCCCAAAGAAAGGGGAAAGAAAGCCCAAAGAAAGGGGAAAGAAAGCCAAAGAATGGCCAAAGAAAGGGGAAAGAAAGCCCAAAGAAAGGGGAAAGAAAGCCCAAAGAAAAGGGAAAGAAAGCCCAAAGAAATGGGAGAGAAAGACCAAAGAAAGCCAAAGAAAGGGGAAAGTAAGCACTAAGAAAGGGCAAAGAAAGCCCAAAGAAAGGGCAAAGAAAGCCCAAAGAAATGGCAAAGAAAGCCCAAAGAAAGGGCAAAGAAAGCCCAAAGAAAGGGGAAGAAAGCCCTGAGAAAGCCCCAAGAAAGGGGAAAGAAAGCCCAAAGAAAGGGAAAGAAAGCCCAAAGAAATCCCAAAGAAATCCCAAAGAAAGCCCAAAGAAAGCCCAAAGAAAGCCCAAAGAAAGCCCAAAGAAAGGGGAAAGAAAGCCCAAAAAAAAGCCCAAAGAAAGGGGAAAGAAAGGGGAAGATAGCCCAAAGAAAGCCCAAAGAAAGGGGAAAGAAAGCCCAAAGAAAGTCCAAAGAAAGGGGAAAGAAAGCCCAAAGAAAGCCCAAAGAAAGGGGAAAGAAAGCCCGAAAAAGCCCAAAGAAAGCCTAAAGAAAGGGGAAAGAAAGCCAAAAGAAAGCCCAAAGAAAGGGGAAAGAAAGCCCAAAGAAAGCCCAAAGAAAGCCCAAAGAAAGCCCAAAGAAAGCCCAAAGAAAGGGGAAAGAAAGCCCAAAGAAAGCCCAAAGAAAGGGGAAAGAAACCCCAAAGAAAGCCCAAAGAAAGCCCAAAGAAAGCCCAAAGAAAGGGGAAAGAAAGCCCAAAGAAAGGGGAAAGAAAGCCCAAAGAAAGCCGAAAGAAAGACCAAAGAAAGCCCAAAGAAAGGGGAAAGAAAGCCCAAAGAAAGGCCAAAAAAAGCCCAAAGAAAGCCCTAGGAAAGCCCAAAGAAAGCCCAAAGAAAGCCCAAAGAAAGCCCAAAGAAAGCCCAAAGAAAGCCCAAACAAAGGGGAAAGAAAGCCCAAAGAAAGCCCAAGGAAAAGGGAAAGAAAGCCCAAAGAAAGCCCAAAGAAAAGGGGAAAGAAAGCCCAAAGAAAGCCGAAAGAAAGGGGAAAGAAAGCGCAAAGAAAGCCCAAAGAAAGGGGAAAGAAAGCCCAAAGAAAGGGGAAAGAAAGCCCAAAGAAAGCCCAAAGAAAGAGGAAAGAAAGCCCAAAGAAAGGGGAAAGAAAGCACAAAGAAAGGGGAAAGAAAGCCCAAAGAAAGGGGAAAGAAAGCCCAAAGAAAGGGGAAAGAAAGCCCAAAGAAAGCCCAAAGAAAGAGGAAAGAAAGCCCAAAGAAAGGGGAAAGAAAGCCCAAAGAAAGCCCAAATAAAGCCCAAAGAAAGCCCAGAGAAAGCCCATAGAAAGCCCAAAGAAAGCCCAAAGAAAGCCCAAAGAAAGCCCAAAGAAAGGGGAAAGAAAGCCAAAAGAAAGGGGAAAGAAAGCCCAAAGAAAGGGGAAAGAAAGCCCAAAGAAATCCCAAAGAAATCCCAAAGAAAGCCCAAAGAAAGACCAAAGAAAGCCCAAAGGAAGCCCAAGGAAAGCCCAAAGAAAGCCCAAAGAAAGCCCAAAGAAAGGGGAAAGAAAGCCCAAAGAAAGCCCAAAGAAAGCCCAAAGAAAGACCAAACACAGCCCAAAGAAAGCCCAAAGAAAGCCCATAGAAAGGGGAAAGAAAGCCCAATGAAAGGGGAAAGAAAGCCCAAAGAAAGGGGAAAGAAATCCCAAAGAAAGGGGAAAGAAAGCCAAAGAAAGGGGAAAGAAAGCCCAAAGAAAGCCCAAAGAAAGGGGAAAGAAGCCCAAAGAAAGCCCAAATAAAGCCCAAAGAAAGCCCAGAGAAAGCCCATAGAAAGCCCAAAGAAAGCCCAAAGAAAGGCCAAAGAAAGCCCAAAGAAAGGGGAAAGAAAGCCCAAAGAAAGCCCAAAGAAAGCCACAAGAAAGGGGAAAGAAAGCCCAAAGAAAGGGGAAAGAAAGCCCAAAGAAAACCAAAGAAATCCCAAAGAAAGCCCAAAGAAAGCCCAAGGAAAGGGGAAAGAAAGCCCAAAGAAAGGTGAAAGAAAGCCCAAAGAAAACCCAAAGAAAGCCCAAAGAAAGGGAAAGAAAGCCCAAAGAATGGCCAAAGAAAGGGGAAAGAAAGCCCAAAGAAAGGGGAAAGAAAGCCCAAAGAAAAGGGAAAGAAAGCCCAAAGAAATGGGAGAGAAAGACCAAAGAAAGCCCAAAGAAAGGGGAAAGTAAGCACTAAGAAAGGGCAAAGAAAGCCCAAAGAAAGGGCAAAGAAAGCCCAAAGAAAGGGGAAAGAAAGCCCTGAGAAAGCCCCAAGAAAGGGGAAAGAAAGCCCAAAGAAAGGGAAAGAAAGCCCAAAGAAATCCCAAAGAAATCCCAAAGAAAGCCCAAAGAAAGCCCAAAGAAAGCCCAAAGAAAGCCCAAAGAAAGGGGAAAGAAAGCCCAAAGAAAGCCCAAAGAAAGGGGAAAGAAAGGGGAAGATAGCCCAAAGAAAGCCCAAAGAAAGGGGAAAGAAAGCCCAAAGAAAGTCCAAAGAAAGGGGAAAGAAAGCCCAAAGAAAGTCCAAAGAAAGGGGAAAGAAAGCCCGAAAAAGCCCAAAGAAAGCCTAAAGAAAGGGGAAAGAAAGCCAAAAGAAAGCCCAAAGAAAGGGGAAAGAAAGCCCAAAGAAAGCCCAAAGAAAGCCCAAAGAAAGCCCAAAGAAAGGGGAAAGAAAGCCCAAAGAAAGCCCAAAGAAAGGGGAAAGAAACCCCAAAGAAAGCCCAAAGAAAGCCCAAAGAAAGCCCAAAGAAAGGGGAAAGAAAGCCCAAAGAAAGGGGAAAGAAAGCCCAAAGAAAACCGAAAGAAAGACCAAAGAAAGCCCAAAGAAAGGGGAAAGAAAGCCCAAAGAAAGGCCAAAAAAAGCCCAAAGAAAGCCCAAGGAAAGCCCAAAGAAAGCCCAAAGAAAGCCCAAAGAAAGCCCAAAGAAAGCCCAAACAAAGGGGGAAAGAAAGCCCAAAGAAAGCCCAAGGAAAAGGAAAGAAAGCCCAAAGAAAGCCCAAAGAAAGGGGAAAGAAAGCCCAAAGAAAGCCGAAAGAAAGGGGAAAGAAAGCGCAAAGAAAGCCCAAAGAAAGGGGAAAGAAAGCCCAAAGAAAGGGGAAAGAAAGCCCAAAGAAAGCCCAAAGAAAGAGGAAAGAAAGCCCAAAGAAAGGGGAAAGAAAGCACAAAGAAAGGGGAAAGAAAGCCCAAAGAAAGGGGAAAGAAAGCCCAAAGAAAGGGGAAAGAAAGCCCAAAGAAAGCCCAAAGAAAGAGGAAAGAAAGCCCAAAGAAAGGGGAAAGAAAGCCCAAAGAAAGCCCAAATAAAGCCCAAAGAAAGCCCAGAGAAAGCCCATAGAAAGCCCAAAGAAAGCCCAAAGAAAGCCCAAAGAAAGCCCAAAGAAAGGGGAAAGAAAGCCCAAAGAAAGGGGAAAGAAAGCCCAAAGAAAGCCCAAAGAAAGCCACAAGAAAGGGGAAAGAAAGCCCAAAGAAAGGGGAAAGAAAGCCCAAGGAAATCCCAAAGAAAGCCCAAAGAAAGCCCAAGGAAAGGGGAAAGAAAGCCCAAAGAAAGCCCAAAGAAAGGGGAAAGAAAGCCCAAAGAAAGGGAAAATAAAGGAGAAAGAAAGCCCAAAGAAAGCCCAAAGAAAGGGGAAAGAAAGCCCAAAGAAAGGGGAAAGAAAGCCCAAAGAAAGGGGAAAGAAAGCCCAAAGAAAACCCAAAGAAAGGAGAAAGAAGCCCAAAGAAAGGGGAAAGAAAGCCCAAAGAAAGGGGAAATAAAGCCCAAAGAAAGAGAAAGAAAGCCCAAAAAAAGCCCAAAGAAAGGGGAAAGAAAGGCCAAAGAAAGGGAAAATAAAGGAGAAAGAAAGCCCAAAGAAAGCCCAAAGAAAGGGGAAAGAAAGCCCAAAGAAAGGGGAAAGAAAGCCCAAAGAAAGGGGAAAGAAAGCCCAAAGAAAGCCCAAAGAAAGCCCAAAGAAAGCCCAAAGAAAGCCCATAGAAAGCCCAAAGAAAGCCCAAAGAAAGGCCAAAGAAAGCCCAAAAAAAGGGGAAAGAAAGCCCAAAGAAAGCCACAAGAAAGCCACAAGAAAGGGGAAAGAAAGCCCAAAGAAAGGGGAAAGAAAGCCAAAAAAAGCCCAAAGAAAGCCCAAGGAAAGCCCAAAGAAAGCCCAAAGAAAGCCCAAAGAAAGCCCAAAGAAAGCCCAAACAAAGGGGGAAAGAAAGCCCAAAGAAAGCCCAAGGAAAAGGGAAAGAAAGCCCAAAGAAAGCCCAAAGAAAGGGGAAAGAAAGCCCAAAGAAAGCCCAAAGAAAGGGGAAAGAAAGCCCAAAGAAAGCCCAAAGAAAGGGGAAAGAAAGCCCAAAGAAAGGGGAAAGAAAGCCCAAAGAAAGCCCAAAGAAAGAGGAAAGAAAGCCCAAAGAAAGGGCAAAGAAAGCACAAAGAAAGGGGAAAGAAAGCCCAAAGAAAGGGGAAAGAAAGCCCAAAGAAAGGGGAAAGAAAGCCCAAAGAAAGCCCAAAGAAAGGGGAAAGAAAGGCCAAAGAAAGGGGAAAGAAAGCCCAAAGAAAGCCAAATAAAGCCCAAAGAAAGCCCAGAGAAAGCCCATAGAAAGCCCAAAGAAAGCCCAAAGAAAGGCCAAAGAAAGCCCAAAGAAAGGGGAAAGAAAGCCCAAAGAAAGGGGAAAGAAAGCCCAAAGAAAGCCCAAAGAAAGCCACAAGAAAGGGGAAAGAAAGCCCAAAGAAAGGGGAAAGAAAGCCCAAAGAAATCCCAAAGAAAGCCCAAAGAAAGCCCAAGGAAAGGGGAAAGAAAGCCCAAGGAAAGCCCAAAGAAAGGGGAAAGGAAAGCCCAAAGAAAGGGAAAATAAAGGAGAAAGAAAGCCCAAAGAAAGCCCAAAGAAAGGGGAAAGAAAGCCCAAAGAAAGCCCAAAGAAAGGGGAAAGAAACCCCAAAGAAAGCCCAAAGAAAGCCCAAAGAAAGCCCAAAGAAAGGGGAAAGAAAGCCCAAAGAAAGGGGAAAGAAAGCCCAAAGATAGCCGAAAGAAAGACCAAAGAAAGCCCAAAGAAAGGGAAAGAAAGCCCATAGAAAGGCCAAAAAAAGCCCAAAGAAAGCCCAAGGAAAGCCCAAAGAAAGCCCAAAGAAAGCCCAAAGAAAGCCCAAAGAAAGCCCAAAGAAAGCCCAAACAAAGGGGAAAGAAAGCCCAAAGAAAGCCCAAGGAAAAGGGAAAGAAAGCCCAAAGAAAGCCCAAAGAAAGGGGAAAGAAAGCCCAAAGAAAGCCGAAAGAAAGGGGAAAGAAAGCCCAAAGAAAGCCCAAAGAAAGGGGAAAGAAGCCCAAAGAAAGGGGAAAGAAAGCCCAAAGAAAGCCCAAAGAAAGAGGAAAGAAAGCCCAAAGAAAGGGGAAAGAAAGCACAAAGAAAGGGGAAAGAAAGCCCAAAGAAAGGGGAAAGAAAGCCCAAAGAAAGGGGAAAGAAAGCCCAAAGAAAGCCCAAAGAAAGAGGAAAGAAAGCCCAAAGAAAGGGGAAAGAAAGCCCAAAGAAAGCCCAAATAAAGCCCAAAGAAAGCCCAGAGAAAGCCCATAGAAAGCCCAAAGAAAGCCCAAAGAAAGCCCAAAGAAAGCCCAAAGAAAGGGGAAAGAAAGCCCAAAGAAAGGGGAAAGAAAGCCCCAAAGAAAGCCCAAAGAAAGCCACAAGAAAGGGGAAAGAAAGCCCAAAGAAAGGGGAAAGAAAGCCCAAGGAAATCCCAAAGAAAGCCCAAAGAAAGCCAAGGAAAGGGGAAAGAAAGCCCAAAGAAAGCCCAAAGAAAGGGGAAAGAAAGCCCAAAGAAAGGGAAAATAAAGGAGAAAGAAAGCCCAAGAAAGCCCAAAGAAAGGTGAAAGAAAGCCCAAAGAAAACCCAAAGAAAGCCCAAAGAAAGGGGAAAGAAAGCCCAAAGAAAGGGAAAATAAAGGAGAAAGAAAGCCCAAAGAAAGCCCAAAGAAAGGGGAAAGAAAGCCCAAAGAAAGGGGAAAGAAAGCCCAAAGAATGGCCAAAGAAAGGGGAAAGAAAGCCCAAAGAAAGGGGAAAGAAAAGCCCAAAGAAAAGGGAAAGAAAGCCCAAAGAAATGGGAGAGAAAGACCAAAGAAAGCCCAAAGAAAGGGGAAAGTAAGCACTAAGAAAGGGCAAAGAAAGCCCAAAGAAAGGGCAAAGAAAGCCCAAAGAAATGGCAAAGAAAGCCCAAAGAAAGGGCAAAGAAAGCCAAAGAAAGGGGAAAGAAAGCCCTGAGAAAGCCCCAAGAAAGGGGAAAGA
>NW_027043702.1:0-27500 GCF_036013475.1 Columba livia
CTTTCTTTCCCCTTTCTTTGGCTTTCTTTCCCCTTTCTTTGGCTTTCTTTCCCCTTTCTTTGGGCTTTCTTTCCGCTTTCTTTCCCCTTTCTTTGGGCTTTCTTTGGCTTTCTTTGGGCTGTCTTTGGGCTTCTTTCGCTTTCTTTGGGCTTTCTTTGGGCTTTCTTTCCCCTTTCTTTGGGCTTTCTTTGGGCTTCTTTGGGCTTTCCTTGGGTTTCCTTTGGGCTTTATTTGGGCTTTCTTTGGGCTTTATTTCGGGATTGCTTTGGGATTTCTTTGGGCTTTCTTTCCCCTTTCTTTGGCTTTCTTTCCCCTTTCTTGGGCTTTCTTTGCGCTTTCTTTGGGCTTTCTTTGGGCTTTCTTTCCCCTTTCTTTGGGCTTTCGTTGGGCTTTCTTTCCCCTTTCTTTGGGCTTTCTTTGGGCTTTCTTTCCCCTTTCTTTGGGCTTCTTTGGGCTTTCTTTCCCCTTTCTTTGGGCTTTCTTTGGGCTTTCTTTCCCCTTTCTTTGGCTTCTCTCCCCTTTCTTTGGTCTTTCTTTCCCCGTTCTTTGGCTTTCTTTCCCCTTCTTTGGCTTTCTTTCTCCTTTCTTTGGGCTTTCTTGGGCTTCTTTGGGCTTTCTTTCCCTTTCTTTGGGCTTTCTTTCCCCTTTCTTTGGGCTTTCTTTCCCCTTTCTTTGGGCTTTCTTTCCCCTTTCTTGGGCTTTCTTTCCGCTTTCTTTCCCCTTTCTCTTGGGCTTTCTTTGGGCTTTCTTTGGGCTGTCTTTGGGCTTTCTTTCGCTTTCTTTGGGCTTTCTTTGGGCTTTCTTTCCCCTTTCTTTGGGCTTTCTTTGGGCTTTCTTCTTTGGGCTTTCCTTGGGTTTCCTTTGGGCTTTATTTGGCTTTCTTTGGGCTTTCTTTGGGATTGCTTGGGATTTCCTTGGGCTTTCTTTCCCCTTTCTTTGGGCTTTCTTTCCCCTTTCTTGGGCTTTCTTTGCGCTTTCTTGGGCTTTCTTTGGGCTTTCTTTCCCCTTTCTTTGGGCTTTCGTTGGGCTTTCTTTCCCCTTTCTTTGGGCTTTCTTTGGGCTTTCTTTCCCCTTTCTTTGGGCTTTCTTTGGGCTTTCTTTCCCCTTTCTTTGGGCTTTCTTTGGGCTTTCTTTCCCCTTTCTTTGGGCTTTCTCTCCCCTTTCTTTGGTCTTTCTTTCCCCGTTCTTTGGGCTTTCTTTCCCCTTTCTTTGGGCTTTCTTGGGCTTTCTTTCTCCTTTATTTTCCCTTTCTTTGGGCTTTCTTCCCCTTTCTTTGGGCTTTCTTTCCCCTTTTCTTTGGGCTTTCTTTGGCTTTCTTTCCCCTTTCTTTGGGCATTCTTTGGGCTTTCTTGGGCTTTCTTTCCCCTTTCTTTGGGCTTTCTTTGGCTTTCTTTGAGCTTCCTTTGGGCTTTCTTTGGGCTTTCTTGGGGCTTTCTTTCGGCTTTGTTTGTGCTTTCTTTCCCCTTTCTTTGGGCTTTCTTTCCCTTTCTTTGGGCTTTCTTTGGGCTTTCTTTCCCCTTTCTTTGGGCTTTCTTTGGCTTTCTTTGGCTTTCTTTGGGCTTTCTATGGACTTTCTTTGGGCTTTCTTTCCCCTTTCTTTGGGCTTTCTTTGGGCTTTCTTTGGGCTTTCTTTCCCCTTTCTTTGGGCTTTCTTTCATCTTTCTTTGGGCTTTCTTTGGGCTTTCTTTCCACTTTCTTTGGGCTTTCTTTCCCCTTTCTATGGGCTTTCTTTGGGCTTTCTTTCCCCTTCCTTTGGGCTTTCTTTGGGCTTTCTTTCCCCTTTCTTTGGGCTTTCTTTGGGCTTTCTTTCCTACCTTTCTTTGCGCTTTCTTTGGGCTTTCTTTCCCCTTTCTTTGGGCTTTCTTTGGGCTTTCTTTCCCCTTTCTTTGCGCTTTCTTTCCCCTTTCTTTGGGCTTTCTTTCCCCTTTCTTTGGGCTTTGTTTGGGCTTTCTTTCCTCTTTCTTTGCGCTTTCTTTGGGCTTTCTTTGCCCTTTCTTTGGGCTTTCTTTCCCCTTTCTTTGGCTTTCTTTCCCCTTTCTTTGGGCTTTCTTTCCCCTTTCTTTGGGCTTTCTTTGGGCTTTCTTTCCCCTTTCTTTGGGCTTTCTTTGGGCTTTCTTTGGGCTTTCTTTGGGCTTTCTTTCCCTTTCTTTGGCTTTCTGGTGGCTTTCTTTCCCTTTCTTTGGGCTTTCTTTCCCCTTTCTTTGGGCTTTCTTGGGCTTTCTTTGGGCTTTCTTTCCCCTTTCTTTGGGCTTTCTTTGGGCTTTCTTTGGGCTTTCTTTCCCCTTTCTTTGGCTTTCTTTGGCCTTTCTTTGGGCTTTCTTGGGCTTTCTATGGCTTTCTCTGGGCTTTCTTTGGGCTTTATTTGGGCTTTCTTTGGGCTTCTTTTCCCCTTTCTTTGGGCTTTCTTTGGGCTTTCTTTCCCTTTCTTTGGCCTTTCTTTCCCTTTCTTTGGGCTTTCTTTGGGCTTTCTTTGGGCTTTCTTTGGGCTTCCTTTGGGCTTTCTTTCCCCTTTCTTTGGGCTTTCTTTCCCCCTTTCTTTGGGCTTTCTTTGGGGCTTTCTTTCTCCTTTATTTACCCTTTCTTTGGGCTTTCTTCCCCTTTCTTTGGCTTTCTTTCCCCTTTCCTTGGGCTTTCTTTGGGCTTTCTTTGGGATTTCTTTGGGCTTTCTTTCCCCTTTCTTTGGGCTTTCTTTCCCCTTTCTTGTGGCTTTCTTTGGGCTTTCTTTCCCCTTTCTTTGGGCTTTCTTTCCCCTTTCTTTGGGCTTTCTTTGGCCTTTCTTTGGGCTTTCTTTGGGCTTTCTATGGGCTTTCTCTGGGCTTTCTTTGGGCTTTATTTGGGCTTTCTTTGGGCTTTCTTTCCCCTTTCTTTGGCCTTTCTTTCCCCTTTCTTTGGGCTTTCTTTGGGCTTTCTTTCCCCTTTCTTTGGGCTTTCTTTCCCCTTTCTTTGGGCTTTCTTTCCCCTTTCTTTGGGCTTTCTTTCCCCTTTCTTTGGGCTTTCTTTCCTCTTTCTTTGGGCTTTCTTTGGGCTTTCTTTCCCCTTTCTTTGGCTTTCTTTCCCCTTTCTTTGGCTTTCTTTGGGCTTTCTTTCCCCTTTCTTTGGGCTTTCTTTGGGCTTTCTTTCCCCTTTCTTTGGGCTTTCTTTGGGCTTTCTTTCCCCTTTCCTTGGGCTTTCTTTGGGCTTTCTTTGGGATTTCTTTGGGATTTCTTTGGGCTTTCTTTCCCCTTTCTTTGGGCTTTCTTTCCCCTTTCTTGTGGCTTTCTTTGGGCTTTCTTTGGGCTTTCTTTCCCCTTTCTTTGGGCTTTCTTTGCCTTTCTTTGGCTTTCTTTGGGCTTTCTATGGGCTTCTCTGGGCTTTCTTTGGCTTTATTTGGGCTTTCTTTGGGCTTCTTTCCCCTTTCTTTGGGCTTTCTTTGGGCTTTCTTTCCCCTTTCTTGGCCTTTCTTTCCCCTTTCTTTGGGCTTTCTTTGGGCTTTCTTTGGGCTTTCTTTGGGCTTCCTTTGGGCTTTCTTTCCCCTTTCTTTGGGCTTTCTTTCCCCTTTCTTTGGGCTTTCTTTGGGCTTTCTTTCTCCTTTATTTTCCCTTTCTTTGGGCTTTCTTTCCCCTTTCTTTGGGCTTTCTTTGGGCTTTCTTTCCCCTTTCTTTGGGCTTTCTTTGGGCTTTCTTTGGGATTTCTTTGGGCTTTCTTTCCCCTTTCTTTGGGCTTTCTTCCCCTTTCTTTGGGCTTTCTTTGGGCTTTCTTTCCCCTTTCTTTGTTCTTTCTTTCCCCTTTCTTTGGGCTTTCTTTGGCCTTTCTTTGGGCTTTCTTTGGGCTTTCTATGGGCTTCTCTGGGCTTTCTTTGGGCTTTATTTGGCTTTCTTTGGGCTTTCTTTCCCCTTTCTTTGGCCTTTCTTTCCCCTTTCTTTGGCTTTCTTTGGGCTTTCTTTCCCCTTTCTTTGGGCTTTCTTTCCCTTTTCTTTGGGCTTTCTTTCCCCTTTCTTTGTGCTTTCTTTCCCCTTTCTTTGGGCTTTCTTTCCTCTTTCTTTGGGCTTTCTTTGGGCTTTCTTTCCCCTTTCTTTGGGCTTTCTTTCCCCCTTTCTTTGGGCTTTCTTTGGGCTTTCTTTCCCCTTTCTTTGGGCTTTCTTTGGGCTTTCTTTCCCCTTTCTTTGGGCTTTCTTTGGGCTTTCTTTCCCTTTTCCTTGGGCTTTCTTTGGGATTTCTTTCCCCTTTGTTTGGGCTTTCTTTGGGCTTTCCTTGGGCTTTCTTTGGGCTTTTTTTGGGCTTTCTTTCCCCTTTCTTTGGGCTTTCTTTCCCCTTTCTTGTGGCTTTCTTGTGGCTTTCTTTGGGCTTTCTTTCCCCTTTCTTTGGGCTTTCTTTCCCCTTTCTTTGGGCTTTCTTTGGGCTTTCTTTGGGCTTTCTCTGGGCTTTCTTTGGGCTTTATTTGGGCTGTCTTTGGGCTTCTTTCCCCTTTCTTTGGGCTTTCTTTCCCCTTTCTTGGGCTTTCTTTCTCCTTTATTTTCCCTTTCTTTGGGCTTTCTTTCCCTTCCTTTGGGCTTTCTTGGGCTTTCTTTCCCCTTTCCTTGGGCTTTCTTTGGGCTTTCTTTGGGATTTCTTTGGGCTTTCTTTCCCCTTTCTTTGGGCTTTCTTTCCCCTTTCTTGTGGCTTTCTTTGGGCTTTCTATGGCTTTCTCTGGGCTTTCTTTGGGCTTTATTTGGGCTTTCTTTGGGCTTCTTTCCCCTTCTTGGGGCTTTCTTTGGCTTTCTTTCCCCTTTCTTTGGCCTTTCTTTCCCCTTTCTTTGGGCTTTCTTTGGGCTTTCTTTGGGCTTTCTTTCCCCTTTCTTTGGGCTTTCTTTCCCCTCTCTTTGGGCTTTCTTTCCGCTTTCTTTGGCCTTTCTTTCCCCTTTCTTTGGGCTTTCTTTCCTCCTTTCTTTGGGCTTTCTTTGGGCTTTCTTTTCGGGCTTTCTTTCCCCTTTCTTTGGGCTTTCTTTCCCCTTTCTTTGGGCTTTCTTTCCCCTTTCTTTGGGCTTTCTTTCCCCTTTCTTTGGGCTTTCTTTCCGCTTTCTTTCCCCTTTCTTTGGGCTTTCTTTGGGCTTTCTTTGGGCTGTCTTTGGGCTTTCTTTTGGCTTTCTTTGGGCTTTCTTTGGGCTTTCTTTCCCCTTTCTTTGGGCTTTCTTTGGGCTTTCTTTGGGCTTTCCTTGGGCTTCCTTTGGGCTTTCTTTGGGCTTTCTTTGGGATTGCTTTGGGATTTCTTTGGGCTTTCTTTCCCCTTTCTTTGGGCTTTCTTTCCCCTTTCTTGGGGCTTTCTTTGCGCTTTCTTTGGGCTTTCTTTGGGCTTTCTTTCCCCTTTCTTTGGGCTTTCGTGGGCTTTCTTTCCCCTTTCTTTGGGCTTTCTTTGGGCTTTCTTTCCCCTTTCTTTGGGCTTTCTTTGGGCTTTCTTTCCCCTTTCTTTGGGCTTTCTTTGGGATTTCTTTCCCCTTTCTTTGGGCTTTCTCTCCCCTTTCTTTGGTCTTTCTTTCCCCGTTCTTTGGGCTTTCTTTCCCCTTTCTTTGGGCTTTCTTTGGGCTTTCTTTCTCCTTTATTTTCCCTTTCTTTGGGCTTTCTTTCCCCTTTCTTTGGGCTTTCTTTGGGCTTTCTTTGTGCTTTCTTTGGGCTTTCTTTCCCCTTTCTTTGGGCATTCTTTGGGCTTTCTTTGGGCTTTCTTTCCCCTTTCTTTGGGCTTTCTTTGGGCTTTCTTTCCCCTTTCTTTGGGCTTTCTTTCCCCTTTCTTGTGGCTTTCTTTGGGCTTTCTATGGGCTTTCTCTGGGCTTTCTTTGGGCTTTATTTGGGCTTTATTTGGGCTTCTTTCCCCTTTCTTGGGGCTTTCTTTGGGCTTTCTTTCCCCTTTCTTTGGCCTTTCTTTCCCCTTTCTTTGGGCTTTCTTTGGGCTTTCTTTGGGCTTTCTTTCCCCTTTCTTTGGGCTTTCTTTCCCCCTCTCTTTGGGCTTTCTTTCCGCTTTCTTTGGCCTTTCTTTCCCCTTTCTTTGGGCTTTCTTTCTCCTTTCTTTGGGCTTTCTTTGGGCTTTCTTTGGGCTTTCTTTCCCCTTTCTTTGGGCTTTCTTTGGGCTTTCTTTCCCCTTTCTTTGCGCTTTCTTTGGGCTTTCTTTCCCCTTTCTTTGGGCTTTCTTTGGGCTTTCTTTCCCCTTTCTTTGCGCTTTCTTTCCCCTTTCTTTGGGCTTTCTTTCCCCTTTCTTTGGGCTTTGTTTGGGCTTTCTTTCCTCTTTCTTTGCGCTTTCTTTGGGCTTTCTTTGCCCTTTCTTTGGGCTTTCTTTCCCCTTTCTTTGGGCTTTCTTTCCCCTTTCTTTGGGCTTTCTTTCCCCTTTCTTTGGGCTTTCTTTGGGCTTTCTTTCCCCTTTCTTTGGGCTTTCTTTGGGCTTTCTTTGGGCTTTCTTTGGGCTTTCTTTCCCCTTTCTTTGGGCTTTCTGGTGGCTTTCTTTCCCCTTTCTTTGGGCTTTCTTTCCCCTTTCTTTGGGCTTTCTTTGGGCTTTCTTTGGGCTTTCTTTCCCCTTTCTTTGGGCTTTCTTTGGGCTTTCTTTGGGCTTTCTTTCCCCTTTCTTTGGGCTTTCTTTGGCCTTTCTTTGGGCTTTCTTTGGGCTTTCTATGGGCTTTCTCTGGGCTTTCTTTGGGCTTTATTTGGGCTTTCTTTGGGCTTCTTTCCCCTTTCTTTGGGCTTTCTTTGGGCTTTCTTTCCCCTTTCTTTGGCCTTTCTTTCCCCTTTCTTTGGGCTTTCTTTGGGCTTTCTTTGGGCTTTCTTTGGGCTTCCTTTGGGCTTTCTTTCCCCTTTCTTTGGGCTTTCTTTCCCCTTTCTTTGGGCTTTCTTTGGGCTTTCTTTCTCCTTTATTTACCCTTTCTTTGGGCTTTCTTTCCCCTTTCTTTGGGCTTTCTTTCCCCTTTCCTTGGGCTTTCTTTGGGCTTTCTTTGGGATTTCTTTGGGCTTTCTTTCCCCTTTCTTTGGGCTTTCTTTCCCCTTTCTTGTGGCTTTCTTTGGGCTTTCTTTCCCCTTTCTTTGGGCTTTCTTTCCCCTTTCTTTGGGCTTTCTTTGGCCTTTCTTTGGGCTTTCTTTGGGCTTTCTATGGGCTTTCTCTGGGCTTTCTTTGGGCTTTATTTGGGCTTTCTTTGGGCTTTCTTTCCCCTTTCTTTGGCCTTTCTTTCCCCTTTCTTTGGGCTTTCTTTGGGCTTTCTTTCCCCTTTCTTTGGGCTTTCTTTCCCCTTTCTTTGGGCTTTCTTTCCCCTTTCTTTGGGCTTTCTTTCCCCTTTCTTTGGGCTTTCTTTCCTCTTTCTTTGGGCTTTCTTTGGGCTTTCTTTCCCCTTTCTTTGGGCTTTCTTTCCCCTTTCTTTGGGCTTTCTTTGGGCTTTCTTTCCCCTTTCTTTGGGCTTTCTTTGGGCTTTCTTTCCCCTTTCTTTGGGCTTTCTTTGGGCTTTCTTTCCCCTTTCCTTGGGCTTTCTTTGGGCTTTCTTTGGGATTTCTTTGGGATTTCTTTGGGCTTTCTTTCCCCTTTCTTTGGGCTTTCTTTCCCCTTTCTTGTGGCTTTCTTTGGGCTTTCTTTGGGCTTTCTTTCCCCTTTCTTTGGGCTTTCTTTGGCCTTTCTTTGGGCTTTCTTTGGGCTTTCTATGGGCTTTCTCTGGGCTTTCTTTGGGCTTTATTTGGGCTTTCTTTGGGCTTCTTTCCCCTTTCTTTGGGCTTTCTTTGGGCTTTCTTTCCCCTTTCTTTGGCCTTTCTTTCCCCTTTCTTTGGGCTTTCTTTGGGCTTTCTTTGGGCTTTCTTTGGGCTTCCTTTGGGCTTTCTTTCCCCTTTCTTTGGGCTTTCTTTCCCCTTTCTTTGGGCTTTCTTTGGGCTTTCTTTCTCCTTTATTTTCCCTTTCTTTGGGCTTTCTTTCCCCTTTCTTTGGGCTTTCTTTGGGCTTTCTTTCCCCTTTCTTTGGGCTTTCTTTGGGCTTTCTTTGGGATTTCTTTGGGCTTTCTTTCCCCTTTCTTTGGGCTTTCTTTCCCCTTTCTTTGGGCTTTCTTTGGGCTTTCTTTCCCCTTTCTTTGTTCTTTCTTTCCCCTTTCTTTGGGCTTTCTTTGGCCTTTCTTTGGGCTTTCTTTGGGCTTTCTATGGGCTTTCTCTGGGCTTTCTTTGGGCTTTATTTGGGCTTTCTTTGGGCTTTCTTTCCCCTTTCTTTGGCCTTTCTTTCCCCTTTCTTTGGGCTTTCTTTGGGCTTTCTTTCCCCTTTCTTTGGGCTTTCTTTCCCCTTTCTTTGGGCTTTCTTTCCCCTTTCTTTGTGCTTTCTTTCCCCTTTCTTTGGGCTTTCTTTCCTCTTTCTTTGGGCTTTCTTTGGGCTTTCTTTCCCCTTTCTTTGGGCTTTCTTTCCCCTTTCTTTGGGCTTTCTTTGGGCTTTCTTTCCCCTTTCTTTGGGCTTTCTTTGGGCTTTCTTTCCCCTTTCTTTGGGCTTTCTTTGGGCTTTCTTTCCCTTTTCCTTGGGCTTTCTTTGGGCTTTCTTTCCCCTTTGTTTGGGCTTTCTTTGGGCTTTCCTTGGGCTTTCTTTGGGCTTTTTTTGGGCTTTCTTTCCCCTTTCTTTGGGCTTTCTTTCCCCTTTCTTGTGGCTTTCTTGTGGCTTTCTTTGGGCTTTCTTTCCCCTTTCTTTGGGCTTTCTTTCCCCTTTCTTTGGGCTTTCTTTGGGCTTTCTTTGGGCTTTCTCTGGGCTTTCTTTGGGCTTTATTTGGGCTGTCTTTGGGCTTCTTTCCCCTTTCTTTGGGCTTTCTTTCCCCTTTCTTTGGGCTTTCTTTGGGCTTTCTTTCTCCTTTATTTTCCCTTTCTTTGGGCTTTCTTTCCCCTTCCTTTGGGCTTTCTTTGGGCTTTCTTTCCCCTTTCCTTGGGCTTTCTTTGGGCTTTCTTTGGGATTTCTTTGGGCTTTCTTTCCCCTTTCTTTGGGCTTTCTTTCCCCTTTCTTGTGGCTTTCTTTGGGCTTTCTATGGGCTTTCTCTGGGCTTTCTTTGGGCTTTATTTGGGCTTTCTTTGGGCTTCTTTCCCCTTTCTTGGGGCTTTCTTTGGGCTTTCTTTCCCCTTTCTTTGGCCTTTCTTTCCCCTTTCTTTGGGCTTTCTTTGGGCTTTCTTTGGGCTTTCTTTCCCCTTTCTTTGGGCTTTCTTTCCCCTCTCTTTGGGCTTTCTTTCCGCTTTCTTTGGCCTTTCTTTCCCCTTTCTTTGGGCTTTCTTTCTCCTTTCTTTGGGCTTTCTTTGGGCTTTCTTTGGGCTTTCTTTCCCCTTTCTTTGGGCTTTCTTTCCCCTTTCTTTGGGCTTTCTTTCCCCTTTCTTTGGGCTTTCTTTCCCCTTTCTTTGGGCTTTCTTTCCGCTTTCTTTCCCCTTTCTTTGGGCTTTCTTTGGGCTTTCTTTGGGCTGTCTTTGGGCTTTCTTTTGGCTTTCTTTGGGCTTTCTTTGGGCTTTCTTTCCCCTTTCTTTGGGCTTTCTTTGGGCTTTCTTTGGGCTTTCCTTGGGCTTCCTTTGGGCTTTCTTTGGGCTTTCTTTGGGATTGCTTTGGGATTTCTTTGGGCTTTCTTTCCCCTTTCTTTGGGCTTTCTTTCCCCTTTCTTGGGGCTTTCTTTGCGCTTTCTTTGGGCTTTCTTTGGGCTTTCTTTCCCCTTTCTTTGGGCTTTCGTTGGGCTTTCTTTCCCCTTTCTTTGGGCTTTCTTTGGGCTTTCTTTCCCCTTTCTTTGGGCTTTCTTTGGGCTTTCTTTCCCCTTTCTTTGGGCTTTCTTTGGGATTTCTTTCCCCTTTCTTTGGGCTTTCTCTCCCCTTTCTTTGGTCTTTCTTTCCCCGTTCTTTGGGCTTTCTTTCCCCTTTCTTTGGGCTTTCTTTGGGCTTTCTTTCTCCTTTATTTTCCCTTTCTTTGGGCTTTCTTTCCCCTTTCTTTGGGCTTTCTTTGGGCTTTCTTTGTGCTTTCTTTGGGCTTTCTTTCCCCTTTCTTTGGGCATTCTTTGGGCTTTCTTTGGGCTTTCTTTCCCCTTTCTTTGGGCTTTCTTTGGGCTTTCTTTCCCCTTTCTTTGGGCTTTCTTTCCCCTTTCTTGTGGCTTTCTTTGGGCTTTCTATGGGCTTTCTCTGGGCTTTCTTTGGGCTTTATTTGGGCTTTCTTTGGGCTTCTTTCCCCTTTCTTGGGGCTTTCTTTGGGCTTTCTTTCCCCTTTCTTTGGCCTTTCTTTCCCCTTTCTTTGGGCTTTCTTTGGGCTTTCTTTGGGCTTTCTTTCCCCTTTCTTTGGGCTTTCTTTCCCCTCTCTTTGGGCTTTCTTTCCGCTTTCTTTGGCCTTTCTTTCCCCTTTCTTTGGGCTTTCTTTCTCCTTTCTTTGGGCTTTCTTTGGGCTTTCTTTGGGCTTTCTTTCCCCTTTCTTTGGGCTTTCTTTCCCCTTTCTTTGGGCTTTCTTTCCCCTTTCTTTGGGCTTTCTTTCCCCTTTCTTTGGGCTTTCTTTCCGCTTTCTTTCCCCTTTCTTTGGGCTTTCTTTGGGCTTTCTTTGGGCTGTCTTTGGGCTTTCTTTTCGCTTTCTTTGGGCTTTCTTTGGGCTTTCTTTCCCCTTTCTTTGGGCTTTCTTTGGCTTTCTTTGGGCTTTCCTTGGGTTTCCTTTGGGCTTTATTTGGGCTTTCTTTGGGCTTTCTTTGGGATTGCTTTGGGATTTCTTTGGGCTTTCTTTCCCCTTTCTTTGGGCTTTCTTTCCCCTTTCTTGGGGCTTTCTTTGCGCTTTCTTTGGGCTTTCTTTGGGCTTTCTTTCCCCTTTCTTTGGGCTTTCGTTGGGCTTTCTTTCCCCTTTCTTTGGGCTTTCTTTGGGCTTTCTTTCCCCTTTCTTTGGGCTTTCTTTGGGCTTTCTTTCCCCTTTCTTTGGGCTTTCTTTGGGCTTTCTTTCCCCTTTCTTTGGGCTTTCTCTCCCCTTTCTTTGGTCTTTCTTTCCCCGTTCTTTGGGCTTTCTTTCCCCTTTCTTTGGGCTTTCTTTGGGCTTTCTTTCTCCTTTATTTTCCCTTTCTTTGGGCTTTCTTTCCCCTTTCTTTGGGCTTTCTTTCCCCTTTTCTTTGGGCTTTCTTTGGGCTTTCTTTCCCCTTTCTTTGGGCATTCTTTGGGCTTTCTTTGGGCTTTCTTTCCCCTTTCTTTGGGCTTTCTTTGGGCTTTCTTTGAGCTTCCTTTGGGCTTTCTTTGGGCTTTCTTGGGGCTTTCTTTCGGCTTTGTTTGTGCTTTCTTTCCCCTTTCTTTGGGCTTTCTTTCCCCTTTCTTTGGGCTTTCTTTGGGCTTTCTTTCCCCTTTCTTTGGGCTTTCTTTGGGCTTTCTTTGGGCTTTCTTTGGGCTTTCTATGGACTTTCTTTGGGCTTTCTTTCCCCTTTCTTTGGGCTTTCTTTGGGCTTTCTTTGGGCTTTCTTTCCCCTTTCTTTGGGCTTTCTTTCCTCTTTCTTTGGGCTTTCTTTGGGCTTTCTTTCCACTTTCTTTGGGCTTTCTTTCCCCTTTCTATGGGCTTTCTTTGGGCTTTCTTTCCCCTTCCTTTGGGCTTTCTTTGGGCTTTCTTTCCCCTTTCTTTGGGCTTTCTTTGGGCTTTCTTTCCCCTTTCTTTGCGCTTTCTTTGGGCTTTCTTTCCCCTTTCTTTGGGCTTTCTTTGGGCTTTCTTTCCCCTTTCTTTGCGCTTTCTTTCCCCTTTCTTTGGGCTTTCTTTCCCCTTTCTTTGGGCTTTGTTTGGGCTTTCTTTCCTCTTTCTTTGCGCTTTCTTTGGGCTTTCTTTGCCCTTTCTTTGGGCTTTCTTTCCCCTTTCTTTGGGCTTTCTTTCCCCTTTCTTTGGGCTTTCTTTCCCCTTTCTTTGGGCTTTCTTTGGGCTTTCTTTCCCCTTTCTTTGGGCTTTCTTTGGGCTTTCTTTGGGCTTTCTTTGGGCTTTCCTTCCCCTTTCTTTGGGCTTTCTTTGGGCTTTCTTTGGGCTTTCTATGGGCTTTCTCTGGGCTTTCTTTGTGCTTTCTTTGGGCTTTCTTTGGGCTTCTTTCTCCTTTCTTTGGGCTTTCTTTGGGCTTTCTTTCCCCTTTCTTTGGGCTTTCTTTGGGCTTTCTTTGGGCTTTCTTTCCCCTTTCTTTGGCTTTCTTTCCCCTTTCTTTGGGCTTTCTTTCCCCTTTCTTTGGGCTTTCTTTCCCCTTTCCTTGGGCTTTCTTTCCACTTTCTTTGGGCTTTCTTTCATCTTTCTTTGGGCTTTCTGGTGGCTTTCTTTCCCCTTTCTTTGGGCTTTCTTTCCCCTTTCTTTGGGCTTTCTTTGGGCTTTCTTTGGGCTTTCTTTCCCCTTTCTTTGGGCTTTCTTTGGGCTTTCTTTGGGCTTTCTTTCCCCTTTCTTTGGGCTTTCTTTGGCCTTTCTTTGGGCTTTCTTTGGGCTTTCTATGGGCTTTCTCTGGGCTTTCTTTGGGCTTTATTTGGGCTTTCTTTGGGCTTCTTTCCCCTTTCTTTGGGCTTTCTTTGGGCTTTCTTTCCCCTTTCTTTGGCCTTTCTTTCCCCTTTCTTTGGGCTTTCTTTGGGCTTTCTTTGGGCTTTCTTTGGGCTTCCTTTGGGCTTTCTTTCCCCTTTCTTTGGGCTTTCTTTCCCCTTTCTTTGGGCTTTCTTTGGGCTTTCTTTCTCCTTTATTTACCCTTTCTTTGGGCTTTCTTTCCCCTTTCTTTGGGCTTTCTTTCCCCTTTCCTTGGGCTTTCTTTGGGCTTTCTTTGGGATTTCTTTGGGCTTTCTTTCCCCTTTCTTTGGGCTTTCTTTCTCCTTTCTTGTGGCTTTCTTTGGGCTTTCTTTCCCCTTTCTTTGGGCTTTCTTTCCCCTTTCTTTGGGCTTTCTTTGGCCTTTCTTTGGGCTTTCTTTGGGCTTTCTATGGGCTTTCTCTGGGCTTTCTTTGGGCTTTATTTGGGCTTTCTTTGGGCTTTCTTTCCCCTTTCTTTGGCCTTTCTTTCCCCTTTCTTTGGGCTTTCTTTGGGCTTTCTTTCCCCTTTCTTTGGGCTTTCTTTCCCCTTTCTTTGGGATTTCTTTCCCCTTTCTTTGGGCTTTCTTTCCCCTTTCTTTGGGCTTTCTTTCCTCTTTCTTTGGGCTTTCTTTGGGCTTTCTTTCCCCTTTCTTTGGGCTTTCTTTCCCCTTTCTTTGGGCTTTCTTTGGGCTTTCTTTCCCCTTTCTTTGGGCTTTCTTTGGGCTTTCTTTCCCCTTTCTTTGGGCTTTCTTTGGGCTTTCTTTCCCCTTTCCTTGGGCTTTCTTTGGGCTTTCTTTGGGATTTCTTTGGGATTTCTTTGGGCTTTCTTTCCCCTTTCTTTGGGCTTTCTTTCCCCTTTCTTGTGGCTTTCTTTGGGCTTTCTTTGGGCTTTCTTTCCCCTTTCTTTGGGCTTTCTTTGGCCTTTCTTTGGGCTTTCTTTGGGCTTTCTATGGGCTTTCTCTGGGCTTTCTTTGGGCTTTATTTGGGCTTTCTTTGGGCTTCTTTCCCCTTTCTTTGGGCTTTCTTTGGGCTTTCTTTCCCCTTTCTTTGGCCTTTCTTTCCCCTTTCTTTGGGCTTTCTTTGGGCTTTCTTTGGGCTTTCTTTGGGCTTCCTTTGGGCTTTCTTTCCCCTTTCTTTGGGCTTTCTTTCCCCTTTCTTTGGGCTTTCTTTGGGCTTTCTTTCTCCTTTATTTTCCCTTTCTTTGGGCTTTCTTTCCCCTTTCTTTGGGCTTTCTTTGGGCTTTCTTTCCCCTTTCTTTGGGCTTTCTTTGGGCTTTCTTTGGGATTTCTTTGGGCTTTCTTTCCCCTTTCTTTGGGCTTTCTTTCCCCTTTCTTTGGGCTTTCTTTGGGCTTTCTTTCCCCTTTCTTTGTTCTTTCTTTCCCCTTTCTTTGGGCTTTCTTTGGCCTTTCTTTGGGCTTTCTTTGGGCTTTCTATGGGCTTTCTCTGGGCTTTCTTTGGGCTTTATTTGGGCTTTCTTTGGGCTTTCTTTCCCCTTTCTTTGGCCTTTCTTTCCCCTTTCTTTGGGCTTTCTTTGGGCTTTCTTTCCCCTTTCTTTGGGCTTTCTTTCCCCTTTCTTTGGGCTTTCTTTCCCCTTTCTTTGTGCTTTCTTTCCCCTTTCTTTGGGCTTTCTTTCCTCTTTCTTTGGGCTTTCTTTGGGCTTTCTTTCCCCTTTCTTTGGGCTTTCTTTCCCCTTTCTTTGGGCTTTCTTTGGGCTTTCTTTCCCCTTTCTTTGGGCTTTCTTTGGGCTTTCTTTCCCCTTTCTTTGGGCTTTCTTTGGGCTTTCTTTCCCTTTTCCTTGGGCTTTCTTTGGGCTTTCTTTCCCCTTTGTTTGGGCTTTCTTTGGGCTTTCCTTGGGCTTTCTTTGGGCTTTTTTTGGCTTTCTTTCCCCTTTCTTTGGGCTTTCTTTCCCCTTTCTTGTGGCTTTCTTGTGGCTTTCTTTGGGCTTTCTTTGGGATTTCTTTGGGCTTTCTTTCCCCTTTCTTTGTGCTTTCTTTGGGCTTTCTTTGGGCTTTCTCTGGGCTTTCTTTGGGCTTTATTTGGGCTGTCTTTGGGCTTCTTTCCCCTTTCTTTGGGCTTTCTTTGGGCTTTCTTTCCCCTTTCTTTGGCCTTTCTTTCCCCTTTCTTTGGGCTTTCTTTGGGCTTTCTTTGGGCTTTCTTTGGGCTTTCCTTGGGCTTTCTTCGGGCTTTCTTTGGGCTTTCTTTCCCCTTTCTTTGGGCTTTCTTTCCCCTTTCTTTGGGCTTTCTTTCCCCTTTCTTTGGGCTTTCTTTGGGCTTTCTTTCTCCTTTATTTTCCCTTTCTTTGGGCTTTCTTTCCCCTTCCTTTGGGCTTTCTTTGGGCTTTCTTTCCCCTTTCCTTGGGCTTTCTTTGGGCTTTCTTTGGGATTTCTTTGGGCTTTCTTTCCCCTTTCTTTGGGCTTTCTTTCCCCTTTCTTGTGGCTTTCTTTGAGCTTTCTATGGGCTTTCTCTGGGCTTTCTTTGGGCTTTATTTGGGCTTTCTTTGGGCTTCTTTCCCATTTCTTGGGGCTTTCTTTGGGCTTTCTTTCCCCTTTCTTTGGCCTTTCTTTCCCCTTTCTTTGGGCTTTCTTTGGGCTTTCTTTGGGCTTTCTTTCCCCTTTCTTTGGGCTTTCTTTCCCCTCTCTTTGGGCTTTCTTTCCGCTTTCTTTGGCCTTTCTTTCCCCTTTCTTTGGGCTTTCTTTCTCCTTTCTTTGGGCTTTCTTTGGGCTTTCTTTGGGCTTTCTTTCCCCTTTCTTTGGGCTTTCTTTCCCCTTTCTTTGGGCTTTCTTTCCCCTTTCTTTGGGCTTTCTTTCCCCTTTCTTTGGGCTTTCTTTCCGCTTTCTTTCCCCTTTCTTTGGGCTTTCTTTGGGCTTTCTTTGGGCTGTCTTTGGGCTTTCTTTTGGCTTTCTTTGGGCTTTCTTTGGGCTTTCTTTCCCCTTTCTTTGGGCTTTCTTTGGGCTTTCTTTGGGCTTTCCTTGGGCTTCCTTTGGGCTTTCTTTGGGCTTTCTTTGGGATTGCTTTGGGATTTCTTTGGGCTTTCTTTCCCCTTTCTTTGGGCTTTCTTTCCCCTTTCTTGGGGCTTTCTTAGCGCTTTCTTTGGGCTTTCTTTGGGCTTTCTTTCCCCTTTCTTTGGGCTTTCGTTGGGCTTTCTTTCCCCTTTCTTTGGGCTTTCTTTGGGCTTTCTTTCCCCTTTCTTTGGGCTTTCTTTGGGCTTTCTTTCCCCTTTCTTTGGGCTTTCTTTGGGATTTCTTTCCCCTTTCTTTGGGCTTTCTCTCCCCTTTCTTTGGTCTTTCTTTCCCCGTTCTTTGGGCTTTCTTTCCCCTTTCTTTGGGCTTTCTTTGGGCTTTCTTTCTCCTTTATTTTCCCTTTCTTTGGGCTTTCTTTCCCCTTTCTTTGGGCTTTCTTTGGGCTTTCTTTGTGCTTTCTTTGGGCTTTCTTTCCCCTTTCTTTGGGCATTCTTTGGGCTTTCTTTGGGCTTTCTTTCCCCTTTCTTTGGGCTTTCTTTGGGCTTTCTTTCCCCTTTCTTTGGGCTTTCTTTCCCCTTTCTTGTGGCTTTCTTTGGGCTTTCTATGGGCTTTCTCTGGGCTTTCTTTGGGCTTTATTTGGGCTTTCTTTGGGCTTCTTTCCCCTTTCTTGGGGCTTTCTTTGGGCTTTCTTTCCCCTTTCTTTGGCCTTTCTTTCCCCTTTCTTTGGGCTTTCTTTGGGCTTTCTTTGGGCTTTCTTTCCCCTTTCTTTGGCTTTCTTTCCCCTCTCTTTGGGCTTTCTTTCCGCTTTCTTTGGCCTTTCTTTCCCCTTTCTTTGGGCTTTCTTTCTCCTTTCTTTGGGCTTTCTTTGGGCTTTCTTTGGGCTTTCTTTCCCCTTTCTTTGGGCTTTCTTTCCCCTTTCTTTGGGCTTTCTTTCCCCTTTCTTTGGGCTTTCTTTCTCCCTTTCTTTGGGCTTTCTTTCCGCTTTCTTTCCCCTTTCTTTGGGCTTTCTTTGGGCTTTCTTTGGGCTGTCTTTGGGCTTTCTTTTCGCTTTCTTTGGGCTTTCTTTGGGCTTTCTTTCCCCTTTCTTTGGGCTTTCTTTGGGCTTTCTTTGGGCTTTCCTTGGGTTTCCTTTGGGCTTTCTTTGGGCTTTCTTTGGGCTTTCTTTGGGATTGCTTTGGGATTTCTTTGGGCTTTCTTTCCCTTTCTTTGGGCTTTCTTTCCCCTTTCTTGGGGCTTTCTTTGCGCTTTCTTGGGCTTTCTTTGGGCTTTCTTTCCCCTTTCTTTGGGCTTTCGTTGGGCTTTCTTTCCCCTTTCTTTGGGCTTTCTTTGGGCTTTCTTTCCCCTTTCTTTGGGCTTTCTTTGGGCTTTCTTTCCCCTTTCTTTGGGCTTTCTTTGGCTTTCTTTCCCCTTTCTTTGGGCTTTCTCTCCCCTTTCTTTGGTCTTTCTTTCCCCGTTCTTTGGGCTTTCTTTCCCCTTTCTTTGGGCTTTCTTTGGGCTTTCTTTCTCCTTTATTTTCCCTTTCTTTGGGCTTTCTTTCCCCTTTCTTTGGGCTTTCTTTCCCCTTTTCTTTGGGCTTTCTTTGGGCTTTCTTTCCCCTTTCTTTGGGCATTCTTTGGGCTTTCTTTGGGCTTTCTTTCCCCTTTCTTTGGGCTTTCTTTGGGCTTTCTTTGAGCTTCCTTTGGGCTTTCTTTGGGCTTTCTTGGGGCTTTCTTTCGGCTTTGTTTGTGCTTTCTTTCCCCTTTCTTTGGGCTTTCTTTCCCCTTTCTTTGGGCTTTCTTTGGGCTTTCTTTCCCCTTTCTTTGGGCTTTCTTTGGCTTTCCTTTGGGCTTTCTTTGGGCTTTCTATGGACTTTCTTTGGGCTTTCTTTCCCCTTTCTTTGGGCTTTCTTTGGCTTTCTTTGGGCTTTCTTTCCCCTTTCTTTGGGCTTTCTTTCCTCTTTCTTTGGCTTTCTTTGGGCTTTCTTTCCACTTTCTTGGGCTTTCTTTCCCCTTTCTATGGGCTTTCTTTGGGCTTTCTTTCCCCTTCTTTGGGCTTTCTTTGGTCTTTCTTTCCCCTTTCTTGGGCTTTCTTTGGGCTTTCTTTCCCCTTTCTTTGCGCTTTCTTTGGGCTTTCTTTCCCCTTTCTTTGGGCTTTCTTTGGGCTTTCTTTCCCCTTTCTTTGCGCTTTCTTTCCCCTTTCTTTGGGCTTTCTTTCCCCTTTCTTTGGGCTTTGTTTGGGCTTTTCTTTCCTCTTTCTTTGCGCTTTCTTTGGGCTTTCTTTGCCCTTTCTTTGGCTTTCTTTCCCCTTTCTTTGGGCTTTCTTTCCCCTTTCTTTGGGCTTTCTTTCCCCTTTCTTTGGGCTTTCTTTGGGCTTTCTTTCCCTTTCTTTGGGCTTTCTTTGGGCTTTCTTTGGGCTTTCTTTGGGCTTTCCTTCCCCTTTCTTTGGGCTTTCTTTGGGCTTTCTTTGGGCTTTCTATGGGCTTTCTCTGGGCTTTCTTTGTGCTTTCTTTGGGCTTTCTTTGGGCTTCTTTCTCCTTTCTTTGGGCTTTCTTGGGCTTTCTTTCCCCTTTTCTTTGGGCTTTCTTTGGGCTTTCTTTGGGCTTTCTTTCCCTTTCTTTGGGCTTTCTTTCCCCTTTCTTTGGGCTTTCTTTCCCCTTTCTTTGGGCTTTCTTTCCCCTTTCCTTGGGCTTTCTTTCCACTTTCTTTGGGCTTTCTTTCATCTTTCTTTGGGCTTTCTGGTGGCTTTCTTTAACCTTTCTTTGGGCTTTCTTTCCCCTTTCTTTGGGCTTTCTTTGGGCTTTCTTTGGGCTTTCTTTCCCCTTTCTTTGGGCTTTCTTTCCCCTTTCTTTGGGCTTGTCTTTGGGCTTTCTTTGTGCTTTCTTTGGGCTTTCTTTCCCCTTTCTTTGGGCATTCTTTGGGCTTTCTTTGGGCTTTCTTTCCCCTTTCTTTGGGCTTTCTTTGGGCTTTCTTTGAGCTTCCTTTGGGCTTACTTTGGGCTTTCTTTGGGCTTTCTTTCGGCTTTCTTTGGGCTTTCTTTCCCCTTTCTTTGGGCTTTCTTTCCCCTTTCTTTGGGCTTTCTTTGGGCTTTCTCTGGGCTGACTTTCTTTGGGCTTTCTTTACCCTTTCTTTGGGCTTTCTTTGGGCTTTCTTTCCCTTTCGTTTGGGCTTTCTTTGGGCTTTCTTTGGGCTTTCTTTGGGCTTTCTTCCCCTTTTTTGGGCTTTCTTTGGCTTTCTTTCTCTTTCTTTAGGCTTTCGTTGCCTTTCTTGGGCTTTCTTTCCCCTTGTCTTTGGGCTTTCTTTGGCCTTTATTTCCACCTTTCTTTGGACTTTTTTTGGGCTTTCTTTCCCTTTCTTTGGGCTTTCTTTGGGCTATCTTCCCCTTTCTTCCCCTTTCTTTGGGCTTTCTTTCCCTTTCTTTGGGGCTTTCTTTGGCTTTCTTTGGCTTCTTTCCTCCTTTCTTTGGGCTTTCTTTCCCTTTCTTTGGGCTTTCTTTCCTTTCATTCTGCTTTCTTTGGGCTTTCTTTGGCCTTTCTTTCGGCTTTTCCTTCCCCTTTCTTTGGGCTTTCTTTGCCCCTTTCTTTGGCTTTCTTTCCCCTTTCTTTGGATTTCTTTCCCTTTCTTTGGCTTTCTTTCCCCTTTCTTTGGGCTTTCTTTCCCCTTTCTTTGGGCTTTCTTTGGGCTTTCTTTGGGCTGTGTTTGGTCATTTCTTTCGAGGCTTTCTTTGGGCTTTCTTTTGGGCTTTCTTTCCCCTTTCTTTGGGCTTTATTTGGGCTTTCTTTGGCTTTCTTGGGCTTCGCTTTGGGCTTTCTTGGGCTTTCTTTGGCTTTCTTTGGGATTTCTTTGGGATTTCTTTGGGCTTTCTTTCCCCTTTCTTTGGGCTTTCTTTCCCCTTTCTTTGGCTTTCTTTGCCCTTTCTTTGGGATTTCTTTGCCCTTTCTTTGGGCTTTCTTTCCCCTTTCTTAGAGGCTTACTTTCCCCTTTCTTTGGGCTTTCTTTGGGCTTTCTCTTCTCTTTCTTTGGGCTTTCTTTCCCCTTTCTTTGGCTTTCTTTGGGCTTTCTTTGGGCTTTCTTTCCCTTTCTTTGGGCTTTCTTTGGGCTTTCTTTCTCCTTTATTTTCCCTTTCTTTGGGCTTTTCTTTCCCCTTTCTTTGGGCTTTCTTTGGGCTTTCTTTCCCCCTTTCCTTGGGCTTTCTTGGGCTTTCTTGGGATTTCCTTGGCTTTCTTTCCCCTTTCTTTGGGGCTTTCTTTCCCTTTCTTGTGGCTTTCTTTGGCTTTCTTTGGCTTTCTTTCCCCCTTTCTTTGGCTTTCTTTCCCCATTTCTTTGGGCTTTCTTTGGCACTTTCTTGGGCTTTCAATTTGCTTTCTATGGGCTTTCTCTTGCTTTCATTTGGGCTTTTATTTGGGGCTTTCTTGTATACTTTCTTTCCCCTTCTTGCCTTTCTTTCCCCAATCTTTGCTTCAAGCTTTTGCTTCTTCACCTTTCTTGTGGCTTTCTTTCCCCTTCTTTGGGCTTTCTTTCCCTTTCTTTGTGCTTTCTTTCCCCTTTCTTTGGGCCTTTCTTTCCCCCTTTCTTTGAGCTTTCTTTGGGCTTTCTTTCCCTTTCCTTGGGGTTCTTTGAGCTTTCTTTCCCTTTGTTTGGGCTTTCTTTGGCTTTCTTTGGGTTTCTTGGGCTTTCTTTGGGCTTTCCTTGGGCTTTCTTTGGCTTTTTTGGCCTTTCTTTGGGCTTTCTTTCCCTTTCTTTGGCTTTCTTTGGGCTTTCTTTCGCTTTCTTTGGGCTTTCTTTCCCCTTGTTTGGCTTTCTTTGGGCTTTCTTTCACCTTTCTTTGGGCTTTCTTTCCCCTTTCCTTGGGCTTTCTTTGGGCTTTCTTTGGATTTCTTTGGGATTTCTTTGGGCTTTCTTTCCCTTTCTTTGGGCTTTCTTTCCCCTTTCTTGTGGCTTTCTTTGGGCTTTCTTTGGCCTTTCTTTGGCTTTCTTTGGGCTTTCTTTCCCCTTTCTTTGGGCTTTCTTTGGGCTTTCTTTGGGCTTTCTTTGGCTTTCTTTCCCCTTTCTTTGGGCTTTCTTTTGGCTTTCTTTCCCCTTTCTTTAGGCTTTCTTGGGCTTTCTTCGGGCTTTCTTTCCCCTTTCTTTGGGCTTTCTTTGGGCTTTCTTTCCCCCTTCTTTGGACTTTCTTTGGCTTACTTTCCCCTTTCTTTGGGCTTTCTTTGGGCTATCTTCCCTTTCTTTCCCCTTTCTTTGGCTTTCTTTGGGCTTTCTTTCCCCTTTCTTTGGGCTTTCTTTGGGCTTTCTTTCCCCTTTCTTTGGGCTTTCTTTCCCCTTTCTTTGGGCTTTCTTTCCCCTTTCTTTGGGCTTTCCTTTCCCCTTTCTTTGGCTTTCTTTCCCCTTTCTTTCCCCTTTATTTGGGCTTTCTTTGGCTTTCTTTGGGCTGTCTTTGGGCTTTCTTGGGCTTTCTTTCCCCTTTCTTTGGCTTTCTTAAACCCTTTCTTTCCCCTTTCTTTGGGCTTTCCTTGGGCTTCCTTTGGGCTTTCTTTGGGCTTTCTTTGGCTTTCTTGGGATTTCTTTGGGATTTCTTTGGCTTTCTTTCCCTTTCTTTGGGCTTTCTTTCCCCTTTCTTGGGCTTTCTTAGGGCTTTCTTTCCCCCTTTCTTTGGCTTTCTTTGCCCTTTCTTTGGGCTTTCTTTCCCCTTTCTTAGTGCTTACTTTCCCTTTCTTTGGGCTTTCTTTGGGCTTTCTCTCCCATTTCTTTGGGCTTTCTTTCCCCCTTTCTTGGGCTTTCTTTCCCCTTTCTTGTGCTTTCTTTGGGCTTTCTTTCCCCTTTCTTTGGGCTTTCTTTCCCCTTTCTTTGGGCTTTCTTTCCCCGTTTCTTTGGGCTTTCTTTGGGCTTTCTTTCTCCTTTATTTTCCTTTCTTTGGGCTTTCTTTCCCCTTTCTTGGGGCTTTCTTTGGGTTTCTTTGGGCTTTCTTTCACCTTTCTTTGGGCTTTCTTTCCCTTTCCTTGGGCTTTCTTTGGGATTTCTTTGGGATTTCTTTGGGCTTTCTTTCCCCTTTCTTTGGGCTTTCTTTCCCCTTTCTTTGGGCTTTCTTTGGGCTTTCTTTGGGCTTTCTTTCCCTTTCTTTGGGCTTTCTTTGGCCTTTCTTTGGCTTTCTTGGGCTTTCTATGGGCTTTCTCTGGGCTTTCTTTGGGCTTTATTTGGGCTTTCTGTTGGGCTTCTTTCCCCTTTCTTTGGGCTTTCTTTGGGCTTTCTTTCCCCTTTCTTTGGCCTTTCTTTCCCTTTCTTTGGCTTTCTTTGGGCTTTCTTTGGGCTTTCTTTGGGCTTCCTTTGGGCTTTCTTTCCCCTTTCTTTGGGCTTTCTTTCCCTTTCTTTGGGCTTTCTTTGGGCTTTCTTTCTCCTTTATTTACCCTTTCTTTGGGCTTTCTTTCCCCTTTCTTTGGGCTTTCTTTGGGCTTTCTTTCCCCTTTCCTTGGGCTTTCTTTGGGCTTTCTTTGGGATTTCTTTGGGCTTTCTTTCCCCTTTCTTTGGGCTTTCTTTCCCCTTTCTTGTGGCTTTCTTTGGGCTTTCTTTCCCCTTTCTTTGGGCTTTCTTTCCCCTTTCTTTGGGCTTTCTTTGGGCTTTCTTTGGCTTTCTTGGGCTTTCTATGGGCTTTCTCTGGGCTTTCTTTGGGCTTTATTTGGGCTTTCTTTGGCTTTCTTTCCCTTTCTTTGGGCTTTCTTTGGGCTTTCTTTCCCCTTTCTTTGGGCTTTCTTTCCCCTTTCTTTGGGCTTTCTTTCCCCTTTCTTTGGGCTTTCTTTCCCCTTTCTTTGGGCTTTCTTTCCTCTTTCTTTTGGGCTTTCTTTGGGCTTTCTTTCCCCTTTCTTTGGGACTTTCTTTCCCCTTTCTTTGGGCTTTCTTTGGGCTTTCTTTCCCCTTTCTTTGGGCCTTTCTTTGGGCTTTCTTTCCCCTTTCTTTGGCTTTCTTTGGGCTTTCTTTCCCCTTTCCTTGGGCTTTCTTTGGGCTTTCTTTGGGATTTCTTTGGGATTTCTTTGGGCTTTCTTTCCCCTTTCTTTGGGCTTTCTTTCCCCTTTCTTGTGGCTTTCTTTGGGCTTTCTTTGGGCTTTCTTTCCCCTTTCTTTGGGCTTTCTTTGGCCTTTCTTTGGGCTTTCTTTGGGCTTTCTATGGGCTTTCTCTGGCTTTCTTTGGGCTTTATTTGGGCTTTCTTTGGCTTCTTTCCCCTTTCTTTGGGCTTTCTTTGGCTTTCTTTCCCCTTTCTTTGGCTGCTTTCTTTCCCTGCTTTCTTTGGGCTTCTTTGGGCTTTCTTGGGCTTTCTTTGGGCTTCCTTGGGCTTTCTTTTCCCCTTTCTTTGGGCTTTCTTTCCCCTTTCTTTGGGCTTTCTTTGGGCTTTCTTTCTCCTTTATTTTCCCTTTCTTTGGCTTTCTTTCCCCTTTCTTTGGGCTTTTCTTTGGGCTTTCTTTCCCCTTTCCTTGGGTTCCCCTTTCTTTGGGCTTTCTTTGGGCTTTCTTTCCCCTTTCCTTGGGCTTTCTTTGGGCTTTCTTTGGGATTTCTTTGGGCTTTCTTTCCCCTTTCTTTGGGCTTTCTTTCCCCTTTCTTTGGGCTTTCTTTGGGCTTTCTTTCCCCTTTCTTTGTTCTTTCTTTCCCCTTTCTTTGGGCTTTCTTTGGCCTTTCTTTGGGCTTTCTTTGGGCTTTCTATGGGCTTTCTCTGGGCTTTCTTTGGGCTTTATTTGGGCTTTCTTTGGGCTTTCTTTCCCCTTTCTTTGGCCTTTCTTTCCCCTTTCTTTGGGCTTTCTTTGGGCTTTCTTTCCCCTTTCTTTGGGCTTTCTTTCCCCTTTCTTTGGGCTTTCTTTCCCCTTTCTTTGTGCTTTCTTTCCCCTTTCTTTGGGCTTTCTTTCCTCTTTCTTTGGGCTTTCTTTGGGCTTTCTTTCCCCTTTCTTTGGGCTTTCTTTCCCCTTTCTTTGGGCTTTCTTTGGGCTTTCTTTCCCCTTTCTTTGGGCTTTCTTTGGGCTTTCTTTCCCCTTTCTTTGGGCTTTCTTTGGGCTTTCTTTCCCTTTTCCTTGGGCTTTCTTTGGGCTTTCTTTCCCCTTTGTTTGGGCTTTCTTTGGGCTTTCCTTGGGCTTTCTTTGGGCTTTTTTTGGGCTTTCTTTCCCCTTTCTTTGGGCTTTCTTTCCCCTTTCTTGTGGCTTTCTTGTGGCTATCTTTGGGCTTTCTTTCCCCTTTCTTTGGGCTTTCTTTCCCCTTTCTTTGGGCTTTCTTTGGGCTTTCTTTGGGCTTTCTCTGGGCTTTCTTTGGGCTTTATTTGGGCTGTCTTTGGGCTTCTTTCCCCTTTCTTTGGGCTTTCTTTGGGCTTTCTTTCCCCTTTCTTTGGCCTTTCTTTCCCCTTTCTTTGGGCTTTCTTTGGGCTTTCTTTGGGCTTTCTTTGGGCTTTCTTTGGGCTTTCTTCGGGCTTTCTTTGGGCTTTCTTTCCCCTTTCTTTGGGCTTTCTTTCCCCTTTCTTTGGGCTTTCTTTCCCCTTTCTTTGGGCTTTCTTTGGGCTTTCTTTCTCCTTTATTTTCCCTTTCTTTGGGCTTTCTTTCCCCTTCCTTTGGGCTTTCTTTGGGTTTTCTTTCCCCTTTCCTTGGGCTTTCTTTGGGCTTTCTTTGGGATTTCTTTGGGCTTTCTTTCCCCTTTCTTTGGGCTTTCTTTCCCCTTTCTTGTGGCTTTCTTTGGGCTTTCTATGGGCTTTCTCTGGGCTTTCTTTGGGCTTTATTTGGGCTTTCTTTGGGCTTCTTTCCCCTTTCTTGGGGCTTTCTTTGGGCTTTCTTTCCCCTTTCTTTGGCCTTTCTTTCCCCTTTCTTTGGGCTTTCTTTGGGCTTTCTTTGGGCTTTCTTTCCCCTTTCTTTGGGCTTTCTTTCCCCTCTCTTTGGGCTTTCTTTCCGCTTTCTTTGGCCTTTCTTTCCCCTTTCTTTGGGCTTTCTTTGGGCTTTCTTTGGGCTTTCTTTCCCCTTTCTTTGGGCTTTCTTTCCCCTTTCTTTGGGCTTTCTTTCCCCTTTCTTTGGGCTTTCTTTCCCCTTTCTTTGGGCTTTCTTTCCGCTTTCTTTCCCCTTTCTTTGGGCTTTCTTTGGGCTTTCTTTGGGCTGTCTTTGGGCTTTCTTTTGGCTTTCTTTGGGCTTTCTTTGGCTTTCTTTCCCCTTTCTTTGGGCTTTCTTTGGGCTTTCTTTGGGCTTTCCTTGGGCTTCCTTTGGGCTTTCTTTGGGCTTTCTTTGGGATTGCTTTGGGATTTCTTTGGGCTTTCTTTCCCCTTTCTTTGGGCTTTCTTTCCCCTTTCTTGGGGCTTTCTTTGCGCTTTCTTTGGGCTTTCTTTGGGCTTTCTTTCCCCTTTCTTTGGGCTTTCGTTGGGCTTTCTTTCCCCTTTCTTTGGGCTTTCTTTGGGCTTTCTTTCCCCTTTCTTTGGGCTTTCTTTGGGCTTTCTTTCCCCTTTCTTTGGGCTTTCTTTGGGATTTCTTTCCCCTTTCTTTGGGCTTTCTCTCCCCTTTCTTTGGTCTTTCTTTCCCCGTTCTTTGGGCTTTCTTTCCCCTTTCTTTGGGCTTTCTTTGGGCTTTCTTTCTCCTTTATTTTCCCTTTCTTTGGGCTTTCTTTCCCCTTTCTTTGGGCTTTCTTTGGGCTTTCTTTGTGCTTTCTTTGGGCTTTCTTTCCCCTTTCTTTGGGCATTCTTTGGGCTTTCTTTGGGCTTTCTTTCCCCTTTCTTTGGGCTTTCTTTGGGCTTTCTTTCCCCTTTCTTTGGGCTTTCTTTCCCCTTTCTTGTGGCTTTCTTTGGGCTTTCTATGGGCTTTCTCTGGGCTTTCTTTGGGCTTTATTTGGGCTTTCTTTGGGCTTCTTTCCCCTTTCTTGGGGCTTTCTTTGGGCTTTCTTTCCCCTTTCTTTGGCCTTTCTTTCCCCTTTCTTTGGGCTTTCTTTGGGCTTTCTTTGGGCTTTCTTTCCCCTTTCTTTGGGCTTTCTTTCCCCTCTCTTTGGGCTTTCTTTCCGCTTTCTTTGGCCTTTCTTTCCCCTTTCTTTGGGCTTTCTTTCTCCTTTCTTTGGGCTTTCTTTGGGCTTTCTTTGGGCTTTCTTTCCCCTTTCTTTGGGCTTTCTTTCCCCTTTCTTTGGGCTTTCTTTCCCCTTTCTTTGGGCTTTCTTTCCCCTTTCTTTGGGCTTTCTTTCCGCTTTCTTTCCCCTTTCTTTGGGCTTTCTTTGGGCTTTCTTTGGGCTGTCTTTGGGCTTTCTTTTCGCTTTCTTTGGGCTTTCTTTGGGCTTTCTTTCCCCTTTCTTTGGGCTTTCTTTGGGCTTTCTTTGGGCTTTCCTTGGGTTTCCTTTGGGCTTTCTTTGGGCTTTCTTTGGGCTTTCTTTGGGCTTTCTTTGGGCTTTCTTTGGGATTGCTTTGGGATTTCTTTGGGCTTTCTTTCCCCTTTCTTTGGGCTTTCTTTCCCCTTTCTTGGGGCTTTCTTTGCGCTTTCTTTGGGCTTTCTTTGGGCTTTCTTTCCCCTTTCTTTGGGCTTTCGTTGGGCTTTCTTTCCCCTTTCTTTGGGCTTTCTTTGGGCTTTCTTTCCCCTTTCTTTGGGCTTTCTTTGGGCTTTCTTTCCCCTTTCTTTGGGCTTTCTTTGGGCTTTCTTTCCCCTTTCTTTGGGCTTTCTCTCCCCTTTCTTTGGTCTTTCTTTCCCCGTTCTTTGGGCTTTCTTTCCCCTTTCTTTGGGCTTTCTTTGGGCTTTCTTTCTCCTTTATTTTCCCTTTCTTTGGGCTTTCTTTCCCCTTTCTTTGGGCTTTCTTTCCCCTTTTCTTTGGGCTTTCTTTGGGCTTTCTTTCCCCTTTCTTTGGGCATTCTTTGGGCTTTCTTTGGGCTTTCTTTCCCCTTTCTTTGGGCTTTCTTTGGGCTTTCTTTGAGCTTCCTTTGGGCTTTCTTTGGGCTTTCTTGGGGCTTTCTTTCGGCTTTGTTTGTGCTTTCTTTCCCCTTTCTTTGGGCTTTCTTTCCCCTTTCTTTGGGCTTTCTTTGGGCTTTCTTTCCCCTTTCTTTGGGCTTTCTTTGGGCTTTCTTTGGGCTTTCTTTGGGCTTTCTATGGACTTTCTTTGGGCTTTCTTTCCCCTTTCTTTGGGCTTTCTTTGGGCTTTCTTTGGGCTTTCTTTCCCCTTTCTTTGGGCTTTCTTTCCTCTTTCTTTGGGCTTTCTTTGGGCTTTCTTTCCACTTTCTTTGGGCTTTCTTTCCCCTTTCTATGGGCTTTCTTTGGGCTTTCTTTCCCCTTCCTTTGGGCTTTCTTTGGTCTTTCTTTCCCCTTTCTTTGGGCTTTCTTTGGGCTTTCTTTCCCCTTTCTTTGCGCTTTCTTTGGGCTTTCTTTCCCCTTTCTTTGGGCTTTCTTTGGGCTTTCTTTCCCCTTTCTTTGCGCTTTCTTTCCCCTTTCTTTGGGCTTTCTTTCCCCTTTCTTTGGGCTTTGTTTGGGCTTTCTTTCCTCTTTCTTTGCGCTTTCTTTGGGCTTTCTTTGCCCTTTCTTTGGGCTTTCTTTCCCCTTTCTTTGGGCTTTCTTTCCCCTTTCTTTGGGCTTTCTTTCCCCTTTGTTTGGGCTTTCTTTGGGCTTTCTTTCCCCTTTCTTTGGGCTTTCTTTGGGCTTTCTTTTCCTTTTCTTTGGGCTTTCTTTCCCCTTTCTTTGGGCTTTCTTTGGCCTTTCTTTCCCCTTTCTTTGGGCTTTCTTTGGGCTTTCTTTCCCCTTTCTTTGGGCTTTCTTTGGGCTTTTTTTCCCCTTTCTTTGGGCTTTCCTTCCCCTTTCTTTGGGCTTTCTTTGTGCTTTCTTTGGGTTTCTTTGGCCTTTCTTTCCCCTTTCTTTGGGCTTTGTTTGGGCTTTCTTCGGGCTTTCTTTCCCCTTTCTTTGGGCTTTCTTTCACCTCTTTCTTTGGGCTTTCTTTGGGCTTTCATTTTGGCTTGGTTAGGTTATGTTAGGGTTAGGGTTAGGGTTAGGGTTAGGGTTAGGGTTAGGGTTAGGGTTAGGGTTAGGGTTAGGGTTAGGGTTAGGGTTAGGGTTAGGGTTAGGGTTAGGGTTAGGGTTCGGGTTAGGGTTCGGGTTCGGGTTAGGGTTCGGGTTAGGGTTCGGGTTAGGGTTAGGGTTCGGGTTAGGGTTAGGGTTCGGGTTAGGGTTTTGGTTAGGG
>NW_027043702.1:30000-51368 GCF_036013475.1 Columba livia
GGTTAGGGTTAGGGTTAGGGTTAGGGTTAGGGTTAGGGTTAGGGTTAGGGTTAGGGTTAGGGTTAGGGTTAGGGTTAGGGTTAGGGTTAGGGTTAGGGTTAGGGTTAGGGTTAGGGTTAGGGTTAGGGTTAGGGTTAGGGTTAGGGTTAGGGTTAGGGTTAGGGTTAGGGTTAGGGTTAGGGTTAGGGTTAGGGTTAGGGTTAGGGTTAGGGTTAGGGTTAGGGTTAGGGTTAGGGTTAGGGTTAGGGTTAGGGTTAGGGTTAGGGTTAGGGTTAGGGTTAGGGTTAGGGTTAGGGTTAGGGTTAGGGTTAGGGTTAGGGTTAGGGTTAGGGTTAGGGTTAGGGTTAGGGTTAGGGTTAGGGTTAGGGTTAGGGTTAGGGTTAGGGTTAGGGTTAGGGTTAGGGTTAGGGTTAGGGTTAGGGTTAGGGTTAGGGTTAGGGTTAGGGTTAGGGTTAGGGTTAGGGTTAGGGTTAGGGTTAGGGTTAGGGTTAGGGTTAGGGTTAGGGTTAGGGTTAGGGTTAGGGTTAGGGTTAGGGTTAGGGTTAGGGTTAGGGTTAGGGTTAGGGTTAGGGTTAGGGTTAGGGTTAGGGTTAGGGTTAGGGTTAGGGTTAGGGTTAGGGTTAGGGTTAGGGTTAGGGTTAGGGTTAGGGTTAGGGTTAGGGTTAGGGTTAGGGTTAGGGTTAGGGTTAGGGTTAGGGTTAGGGTTAGGGTTAGGGTTAGGGTTAGGGTTAGGGTTAGGGTTAGGGTTAGGGTTAGGGTTAGGGTTAGGGTTAGGGTTAGGGTTAGGGTTAGGGTTAGGGTTAGGGTTAGGGTTAGGGTTAGGGTTAGGGTTAGGGTTAGGGTTAGGGTTAGGGTTAGGGTTAGGGTTAGGGTTAGGGTTAGGGTTAGGGTTAGGGTTAGGGTTAGGGTTAGGGTTAGGGTTAGGGTTAGGGTTAGGGTTAGGGTTAGGGTTAGGGTTAGGGTTAGGGTTAGGGTTAGGGTTAGGGTTAGGGTTAGGGTTAGGGTTAGGGTTAGGGTTAGGGTTAGGGTTAGGGTTAGGGTTAGGGTTAGGGTTAGGGTTAGGGTTAGGGTTAGGGTTAGGGTTAGGGTTAGGGTTAGGGTTAGGGTTAGGGTTAGGGTTAGGGTTAGGGTTAGGGTTAGGGTTAGGGTTAGGGTTAGGGTTAGGGTTAGGGTTAGGGTTAGGGTTAGGGTTAGGGTTAGGGTTAGGGTTAGGGTTAGGGTTAGGGTTAGGGTTAGGGTTAGGGTTAGGGTTAGGGTTAGGGTTAGGGTTAGGGTTAGGGTTAGGGTTAGGGTTAGGGTTAGGGTTAGGGTTAGGGTTAGGGTTAGGGTTAGGGTTAGGGTTAGGGTTAGGGTTAGGGTTAGGGTTAGGGTTAGGGTTAGGGTTAGGGTTAGGGTTAGGGTTAGGGTTAGGGTTAGGGTTAGGGTTAGGGTTAGGGTTAGGGTTAGGGTTAGGGTTAGGGTTAGGGTTAGGGTTAGGGTTAGGGTTAGGGTTAGGGTTAGGGTTAGGGTTAGGGTTAGGGTTAGGGTTAGGGTTAGGGTTAGGGTTAGGGTTAGGGTTAGGGTTAGGGTTAGGGTTAGGGTTAGGGTTAGGGTTAGGGTTAGGGTTAGGGTTAGGGTTAGGGTTAGGGTTAGGGTTAGGGTTAGGGTTAGGGTTAGGGTTAGGGTTAGGGTTAGGGTTAGGGTTAGGGTTAGGGTTAGGGTTAGGGTTAGGGTTAGGGTTAGGGTTAGGGTTAGGGTTAGGGTTAGGGTTAGGGTTAGGGTTAGGGTTAGGGTTAGGGTTAGGGTTAGGGTTAGGGTTAGGGTTAGGGTTAGGGTTAGGGTTAGGGTTAGGGTTAGGGTTAGGGTTAGGGTTAGGGTTAGGGTTAGGGTTAGGGTTAGGGTTAGGGTTAGGGTTAGGGTTAGGGTTAGGGTTAGGGTTAGGGTTAGGGTTAGGGTTAGGGTTAGGGTTAGGGTTAGGGTTAGGGTTAGGGTTAGGGTTAGGGTTAGGGTTAGGGTTAGGGTTAGGGTTAGGGTTAGGGTTAGGGTTAGGGTTAGGGTTAGGGTTAGGGTTAGGGTTAGGGTTAGGGTTAGGGTTAGGGTTAGGGTTAGGGTTAGGGTTAGGGTTAGGGTTAGGGTTAGGGTTAGGGTTAGGGTTAGGGTTAGGGTTAGGGTTAGGGTTAGGGTTAGGGTTAGGGTTAGGGTTAGGGTTAGGGTTAGGGTTAGGGTTAGGGTTAGGGTTAGGGTTAGGGTTAGGGTTAGGGTTAGGGTTAGGGTTAGGGTTAGGGTTAGGGTTAGGGTTAGGGTTAGGGTTAGGGTTAGGGTTAGGGTTAGGGTTAGGGTTAGGGTTAGGGTTAGGGTTAGGGTTAGGGTTAGGGTTAGGGTTAGGGTTAGGGTTAGGGTTAGGGTTAGGGTTAGGGTTAGGGTTAGGGTTAGGGTTAGGGTTAGGGTTAGGGTTAGGGTTAGGGTTAGGGTTAGGGTTAGGGTTAGGGTTAGGGTTAGGGTTAGGGTTAGGGTTAGGGTTAGGGTTAGGGTTAGGGTTAGGGTTAGGGTTAGGGTTAGGGTTAGGGTTAGGGTTAGGGTTAGGGTTAGGGTTAGGGTTAGGGTTAGGGTTAGGGTTAGGGTTAGGGTTAGGGTTAGGGTTAGGGTTAGGGTTAGGGTTAGGGTTAGGGTTAGGGTTAGGGTTAGGGTTAGGGTTAGGGTTAGGGTTAGGGTTAGGGTTAGGGTTAGGGTTAGGGTTAGGGTTAGGGTTAGGGTTAGGGTTAGGGTTAGGGTTAGGGTTAGGGTTAGGGTTAGGGTTAGGGTTAGGGTTAGGGTTAGGGTTAGGGTTAGGGTTAGGGTTAGGGTTAGGGTTAGGGTTAGGGTTAGGGTTAGGGTTAGGGTTAGGGTTAGGGTTAGGGTTAGGGTTAGGGTTAGGGTTAGGGTTAGGGTTAGGGTTAGGGTTAGGGTTAGGGTTAGGGTTAGGGTTAGGGTTAGGGTTAGGGTTAGGGTTAGGGTTAGGGTTAGGGTTAGGGTTAGGGTTAGGGTTAGGGTTAGGGTTAGGGTTAGGGTTAGGGTTAGGGTTAGGGTTAGGGTTAGGGTTAGGGTTAGGGTTAGGGTTAGGGTTAGGGTTAGGGTTAGGGTTAGGGTTAGGGTTAGGGTTAGGGTTAGGGTTAGGGTTAGGGTTAGGGTTAGGGTTAGGGTTAGGGTTAGGGTTAGGGTTAGGGTTAGGGTTAGGGTTAGGGTTAGGGTTAGGGTTAGGGTTAGGGTTAGGGTTAGGGTTAGGGTTAGGGTTAGGGTTAGGGTTAGGGTTAGGGTTAGGGTTAGGGTTAGGGTTAGGGTTAGGGTTAGGGTTAGGGTTAGGGTTAGGGTTAGGGTTAGGGTTAGGGTTAGGGTTAGGGTTAGGGTTAGGGTTAGGGTTAGGGTTAGGGTTAGGGTTAGGGTTAGGGTTAGGGTTAGGGTTAGGGTTAGGGTTAGGGTTAGGGTTAGGGTTAGGGTTAGGGTTAGGGTTAGGGTTAGGGTTAGGGTTAGGGTTAGGGTTAGGGTTAGGGTTAGGGTTAGGGTTAGGGTTAGGGTTAGGGTTAGGGTTAGGGTTAGGGTTAGGGTTAGGGTTAGGGTTAGGGTTAGGGTTAGGGTTAGGGTTAGGGTTAGGGTTAGGGTTAGGGTTAGGGTTAGGGTTAGGGTTAGGGTTAGGGTTAGGGTTAGGGTTAGGGTTAGGGTTAGGGTTAGGGTTAGGGTTAGGGTTAGGGTTAGGGTTAGGGTTAGGGTTAGGGTTAGGGTTAGGGTTAGGGTTAGGGTTAGGGTTAGGGTTAGGGTTAGGGTTAGGGTTAGGGTTAGGGTTAGGGTTAGGGTTAGGGTTAGGGTTAGGGTTAGGGTTAGGGTTAGGGTTAGGGTTAGGGTTAGGGTTAGGGTTAGGGTTAGGGTTAGGGTTAGGGTTAGGGTTAGGGTTAGGGTTAGGGTTAGGGTTAGGGTTAGGGTTAGGGTTAGGGTTAGGGTTAGGGTTAGGGTTAGGGTTAGGGTTAGGGTTAGGGTTAGGGTTAGGGTTAGGGTTAGGGTTAGGGTTAGGGTTAGGGTTAGGGTTAGGGTTAGGGTTAGGGTTAGGGTTAGGGTTAGGGTTAGGGTTAGGGTTAGGGTTAGGGTTAGGGTTAGGGTTAGGGTTAGGGTTAGGGTTAGGGTTAGGGTTAGGGTTAGGGTTAGGGTTAGGGTTAGGGTTAGGGTTAGGGTTAGGGTTAGGGTTAGGGTTAGGGTTAGGGTTAGGGTTAGGGTTAGGGTTAGGGTTAGGGTTAGGGTTAGGGTTAGGGTTAGGGTTAGGGTTAGGGTTAGGGTTAGGGTTAGGGTTAGGGTTAGGGTTAGGGTTAGGGTTAGGGTTAGGGTTAGGGTTAGGGTTAGGGTTAGGGTTAGGGTTAGGGTTAGGGTTAGGGTTAGGGTTAGGGTTAGGGTTAGGGTTAGGGTTAGGGTTAGGGTTAGGGTTAGGGTTAGGGTTAGGGTTAGGGTTAGGGTTAGGGTTAGGGTTAGGGTTAGGGTTAGGGTTAGGGTTAGGGTTAGGGTTAGGGTTAGGGTTAGGGTTAGGGTTAGGGTTAGGGTTAGGGTTAGGGTTAGGGTTAGGGTTAGGGTTAGGGTTAGGGTTAGGGTTAGGGTTAGGGTTAGGGTTAGGGTTAGGGTTAGGGTTAGGGTTAGGGTTAGGGTTAGGGTTAGGGTTAGGGTTAGGGTTAGGGTTAGGGTTAGGGTTAGGGTTAGGGTTAGGGTTAGGGTTAGGGTTAGGGTTAGGGTTAGGGTTAGGGTTAGGGTTAGGGTTAGGGTTAGGGTTAGGGTTAGGGTTAGGGTTAGGGTTAGGGTTAGGGTTAGGGTTAGGGTTAGGGTTAGGGTTAGGGTTAGGGTTAGGGTTAGGGTTAGGGTTAGGGTTAGGGTTAGGGTTAGGGTTAGGGTTAGGGTTAGGGTTAGGGTTAGGGTTAGGGTTAGGGTTAGGGTTAGGGTTAGGGTTAGGGTTAGGGTTAGGGTTAGGGTTAGGGTTAGGGTTAGGGTTAGGGTTAGGGTTAGGGTTAGGGTTAGGGTTAGGGTTAGGGTTAGGGTTAGGGTTAGGGTTAGGGTTAGGGTTAGGGTTAGGGTTAGGGTTAGGGTTAGGGTTAGGGTTAGGGTTAGGGTTAGGGTTAGGGTTAGGGTTAGGGTTAGGGTTAGGGTTAGGGTTAGGGTTAGGGTTAGGGTTAGGGTTAGGGTTAGGGTTAGGGTTAGGGTTAGGGTTAGGGTTAGGGTTAGGGTTAGGGTTAGGGTTAGGGTTAGGGTTAGGGTTAGGGTTAGGGTTAGGGTTAGGGTTAGGGTTAGGGTTAGGGTTAGGGTTAGGGTTAGGGTTAGGGTTAGGGTTAGGGTTAGGGTTAGGGTTAGGGTTAGGGTTAGGGTTAGGGTTAGGGTTAGGGTTAGGGTTAGGGTTAGGGTTAGGGTTAGGGTTAGGGTTAGGGTTAGGGTTAGGGTTAGGGTTAGGGTTAGGGTTAGGGTTAGGGTTAGGGTTAGGGTTAGGGTTAGGGTTAGGGTTAGGGTTAGGGTTAGGGTTAGGGTTAGGGTTAGGGTTAGGGTTAGGGTTAGGGTTAGGGTTAGGGTTAGGGTTAGGGTTAGGGTTAGGGTTAGGGTTAGGGTTAGGGTTAGGGTTAGGGTTAGGGTTAGGGTTAGGGTTAGGGTTAGGGTTAGGGTTAGGGTTAGGGTTAGGGTTAGGGTTAGGGTTAGGGTTAGGGTTAGGGTTAGGGTTAGGGTTAGGGTTAGGGTTAGGGTTAGGGTTAGGGTTAGGGTTAGGGTTAGGGTTAGGGTTAGGGTTAGGGTTAGGGTTAGGGTTAGGGTTAGGGTTAGGGTTAGGGTTAGGGTTAGGGTTAGGGTTAGGGTTAGGGTTAGGGTTAGGGTTAGGGTTAGGGTTAGGGTTAGGGTTAGGGTTAGGGTTAGGGTTAGGGTTAGGGTTAGGGTTAGGGTTAGGGTTAGGGTTAGGGTTAGGGTTAGGGTTAGGGTTAGGGTTAGGGTTAGGGTTAGGGTTAGGGTTAGGGTTAGGGTTAGGGTTAGGGTTAGGGTTAGGGTTAGGGTTAGGGTTAGGGTTAGGGTTAGGGTTAGGGTTAGGGTTAGGGTTAGGGTTAGGGTTAGGGTTAGGGTTAGGGTTAGGGTTAGGGTTAGGGTTAGGGTTAGGGTTAGGGTTAGGGTTAGGGTTAGGGTTAGGGTTAGGGTTAGGGTTAGGGTTAGGGTTAGGGTTAGGGTTAGGGTTAGGGTTAGGGTTAGGGTTAGGGTTAGGGTTAGGGTTAGGGTTAGGGTTAGGGTTAGGGTTAGGGTTAGGGTTAGGGTTAGGGTTAGGGTTAGGGTTAGGGTTAGGGTTAGGGTTAGGGTTAGGGTTAGGGTTAGGGTTAGGGTTAGGGTTAGGGTTAGGGTTAGGGTTAGGGTTAGGGTTAGGGTTAGGGTTAGGGTTAGGGTTAGGGTTAGGGTTAGGGTTAGGGTTAGGGTTAGGGTTAGGGTTAGGGTTAGGGTTAGGGTTAGGGTTAGGGTTAGGGTTAGGGTTAGGGTTAGGGTTAGGGTTAGGGTTAGGGTTAGGGTTAGGGTTAGGGTTAGGGTTAGGGTTAGGGTTAGGGTTAGGGTTAGGGTTAGGGTTAGGGTTAGGGTTAGGGTTAGGGTTAGGGTTAGGGTTAGGGTTAGGGTTAGGGTTAGGGTTAGGGTTAGGGTTAGGGTTAGGGTTAGGGTTAGGGTTAGGGTTAGGGTTAGGGTTAGGGTTAGGGTTAGGGTTAGGGTTAGGGTTAGGGTTAGGGTTAGGGTTAGGGTTAGGGTTAGGGTTAGGGTTAGGGTTAGGGTTAGGGTTAGGGTTAGGGTTAGGGTTAGGGTTAGGGTTAGGGTTAGGGTTAGGGTTAGGGTTAGGGTTAGGGTTAGGGTTAGGGTTAGGGTTAGGGTTAGGGTTAGGGTTAGGGTTAGGGTTAGGGTTAGGGTTAGGGTTAGGGTTAGGGTTAGGGTTAGGGTTAGGGTTAGGGTTAGGGTTAGGGTTAGGGTTAGGGTTAGGGTTAGGGTTAGGGTTAGGGTTAGGGTTAGGGTTAGGGTTAGGGTTAGGGTTAGGGTTAGGGTTAGGGTTAGGGTTAGGGTTAGGGTTAGGGTTAGGGTTAGGGTTAGGGTTAGGGTTAGGGTTAGGGTTAGGGTTAGGGTTAGGGTTAGGGTTAGGGTTAGGGTTAGGGTTAGGGTTAGGGTTAGGGTTAGGGTTAGGGTTAGGGTTAGGGTTAGGGTTAGGGTTAGGGTTAGGGTTAGGGTTAGGGTTAGGGTTAGGGTTAGGGTTAGGGTTAGGGTTAGGGTTAGGGTTAGGGTTAGGGTTAGGGTTAGGGTTAGGGTTAGGGTTAGGGTTAGGGTTAGGGTTAGGGTTAGGGTTAGGGTTAGGGTTAGGGTTAGGGTTAGGGTTAGGGTTAGGGTTAGGGTTAGGGTTAGGGTTAGGGTTAGGGTTAGGGTTAGGGTTAGGGTTAGGGTTAGGGTTAGGGTTAGGGTTAGGGTTAGGGTTAGGGTTAGGGTTAGGGTTAGGGTTAGGGTTAGGGTTAGGGTTAGGGTTAGGGTTAGGGTTAGGGTTAGGGTTAGGGTTAGGGTTAGGGTTAGGGTTAGGGTTAGGGTTAGGGTTAGGGTTAGGGTTAGGGTTAGGGTTAGGGTTAGGGTTAGGGTTAGGGTTAGGGTTAGGGTTAGGGTTAGGGTTAGGGTTAGGGTTAGGGTTAGGGTTAGGGTTAGGGTTAGGGTTAGGGTTAGGGTTAGGGTTAGGGTTAGGGTTAGGGTTAGGGTTAGGGTTAGGGTTAGGGTTAGGGTTAGGGTTAGGGTTAGGGTTAGGGTTAGGGTTAGGGTTAGGGTTAGGGTTAGGGTTAGGGTTAGGGTTAGGGTTAGGGTTAGGGTTAGGGTTAGGGTTAGGGTTAGGGTTAGGGTTAGGGTTAGGGTTAGGGTTAGGGTTAGGGTTAGGGTTAGGGTTAGGGTTAGGGTTAGGGTTAGGGTTAGGGTTAGGGTTAGGGTTAGGGTTAGGGTTAGGGTTAGGGTTAGGGTTAGGGTTAGGGTTAGGGTTAGGGTTAGGGTTAGGGTTAGGGTTAGGGTTAGGGTTAGGGTTAGGGTTAGGGTTAGGGTTAGGGTTAGGGTTAGGGTTAGGGTTAGGGTTAGGGTTAGGGTTAGGGTTAGGGTTAGGGTTAGGGTTAGGGTTAGGGTTAGGGTTAGGGTTAGGGTTAGGGTTAGGGTTAGGGTTAGGGTTAGGGTTAGGGTTAGGGTTAGGGTTAGGGTTAGGGTTAGGGTTAGGGTTAGGGTTAGGGTTAGGGTTAGGGTTAGGGTTAGGGTTAGGGTTAGGGTTAGGGTTAGGGTTAGGGTTAGGGTTAGGGTTAGGGTTAGGGTTAGGGTTAGGGTTAGGGTTAGGGTTAGGGTTAGGGTTAGGGTTAGGGTTAGGGTTAGGGTTAGGGTTAGGGTTAGGGTTAGGGTTAGGGTTAGGGTTAGGGTTAGGGTTAGGGTTAGGGTTAGGGTTAGGGTTAGGGTTAGGGTTAGGGTTAGGGTTAGGGTTAGGGTTAGGGTTAGGGTTAGGGTTAGGGTTAGGGTTAGGGTTAGGGTTAGGGTTAGGGTTAGGGTTAGGGTTAGGGTTAGGGTTAGGGTTAGGGTTAGGGTTAGGGTTAGGGTTAGGGTTAGGGTTAGGGTTAGGGTTAGGGTTAGGGTTAGGGTTAGGGTTAGGGTTAGGGTTAGGGTTAGGGTTAGGGTTAGGGTTAGGGTTAGGGTTAGGGTTAGGGTTAGGGTTAGGGTTAGGGTTAGGGTTAGGGTTAGGGTTAGGGTTAGGGTTAGGGTTAGGGTTAGGGTTAGGGTTAGGGTTAGGGTTAGGGTTAGGGTTAGGGTTAGGGTTAGGGTTAGGGTTAGGGTTAGGGTTAGGGTTAGGGTTAGGGTTAGGGTTAGGGTTAGGGTTAGGGTTAGGGTTAGGGTTAGGGTTAGGGTTAGGGTTAGGGTTAGGGTTAGGGTTAGGGTTAGGGTTAGGGTTAGGGTTAGGGTTAGGGTTAGGGTTAGGGTTAGGGTTAGGGTTAGGGTTAGGGTTAGGGTTAGGGTTAGGGTTAGGGTTAGGGTTAGGGTTAGGGTTAGGGTTAGGGTTAGGGTTAGGGTTAGGGTTAGGGTTAGGGTTAGGGTTAGGGTTAGGGTTAGGGTTAGGGTTAGGGTTAGGGTTAGGGTTAGGGTTAGGGTTAGGGTTAGGGTTAGGGTTAGGGTTAGGGTTAGGGTTAGGGTTAGGGTTAGGGTTAGGGTTAGGGTTAGGGTTAGGGTTAGGGTTAGGGTTAGGGTTAGGGTTAGGGTTAGGGTTAGGGTTAGGGTTAGGGTTAGGGTTAGGGTTAGGGTTAGGGTTAGGGTTAGGGTTAGGGTTAGGGTTAGGGTTAGGGTTAGGGTTAGGGTTAGGGTTAGGGTTAGGGTTAGGGTTAGGGTTAGGGTTAGGGTTAGGGTTAGGGTTAGGGTTAGGGTTAGGGTTAGGGTTAGGGTTAGGGTTAGGGTTAGGGTTAGGGTTAGGGTTAGGGTTAGGGTTAGGGTTAGGGTTAGGGTTAGGGTTAGGGTTAGGGTTAGGGTTAGGGTTAGGGTTAGGGTTAGGGTTAGGGTTAGGGTTAGGGTTAGGGTTAGGGTTAGGGTTAGGGTTAGGGTTAGGGTTAGGGTTAGGGTTAGGGTTAGGGTTAGGGTTAGGGTTAGGGTTAGGGTTAGGGTTAGGGTTAGGGTTAGGGTTAGGGTTAGGGTTAGGGTTAGGGTTAGGGTTAGGGTTAGGGTTAGGGTTAGGGTTAGGGTTAGGGTTAGGGTTAGGGTTAGGGTTAGGGTTAGGGTTAGGGTTAGGGTTAGGGTTAGGGTTAGGGTTAGGGTTAGGGTTAGGGTTAGGGTTAGGGTTAGGGTTAGGGTTAGGGTTAGGGTTAGGGTTAGGGTTAGGGTTAGGGTTAGGGTTAGGGTTAGGGTTAGGGTTAGGGTTAGGGTTAGGGTTAGGGTTAGGGTTAGGGTTAGGGTTAGGGTTAGGGTTAGGGTTAGGGTTAGGGTTAGGGTTAGGGTTAGGGTTAGGGTTAGGGTTAGGGTTAGGGTTAGGGTTAGGGTTAGGGTTAGGGTTAGGGTTAGGGTTAGGGTTAGGGTTAGGGTTAGGGTTAGGGTTAGGGTTAGGGTTAGGGTTAGGGTTAGGGTTAGGGTTAGGGTTAGGGTTAGGGTTAGGGTTAGGGTTAGGGTTAGGGTTAGGGTTAGGGTTAGGGTTAGGGTTAGGGTTAGGGTTAGGGTTAGGGTTAGGGTTAGGGTTAGGGTTAGGGTTAGGGTTAGGGTTAGGGTTAGGGTTAGGGTTAGGGTTAGGGTTAGGGTTAGGGTTAGGGTTAGGGTTAGGGTTAGGGTTAGGGTTAGGGTTAGGGTTAGGGTTAGGGTTAGGGTTAGGGTTAGGGTTAGGGTTAGGGTTAGGGTTAGGGTTAGGGTTAGGGTTAGGGTTAGGGTTAGGGTTAGGGTTAGGGTTAGGGTTAGGGTTAGGGTTAGGGTTAGGGTTAGGGTTAGGGTTAGGGTTAGGGTTAGGGTTAGGGTTAGGGTTAGGGTTAGGGTTAGGGTTAGGGTTAGGGTTAGGGTTAGGGTTAGGGTTAGGGTTAGGGTTAGGGTTAGGGTTAGGGTTAGGGTTAGGGTTAGGGTTAGGGTTAGGGTTAGGGTTAGGGTTAGGGTTAGGGTTAGGGTTAGGGTTAGGGTTAGGGTTAGGGTTAGGGTTAGGGTTAGGGTTAGGGTTAGGGTTAGGGTTAGGGTTAGGGTTAGGGTTAGGGTTAGGGTTAGGGTTAGGGTTAGGGTTAGGGTTAGGGTTAGGGTTAGGGTTAGGGTTAGGGTTAGGGTTAGGGTTAGGGTTAGGGTTAGGGTTAGGGTTAGGGTTAGGGTTAGGGTTAGGGTTAGGGTTAGGGTTAGGGTTAGGGTTAGGGTTAGGGTTAGGGTTAGGGTTAGGGTTAGGGTTAGGGTTAGGGTTAGGGTTAGGGTTAGGGTTAGGGTTAGGGTTAGGGTTAGGGTTAGGGTTAGGGTTAGGGTTAGGGTTAGGGTTAGGGTTAGGGTTAGGGTTAGGGTTAGGGTTAGGGTTAGGGTTAGGGTTAGGGTTAGGGTTAGGGTTAGGGTTAGGGTTAGGGTTAGGGTTAGGGTTAGGGTTAGGGTTAGGGTTAGGGTTAGGGTTAGGGTTAGGGTTAGGGTTAGGGTTAGGGTTAGGGTTAGGGTTAGGGTTAGGGTTAGGGTTAGGGTTAGGGTTAGGGTTAGGGTTAGGGTTAGGGTTAGGGTTAGGGTTAGGGTTAGGGTTAGGGTTAGGGTTAGGGTTAGGGTTAGGGTTAGGGTTAGGGTTAGGGTTAGGGTTAGGGTTAGGGTTAGGGTTAGGGTTAGGGTTAGGGTTAGGGTTAGGGTTAGGGTTAGGGTTAGGGTTAGGGTTAGGGTTAGGGTTAGGGTTAGGGTTAGGGTTAGGGTTAGGGTTAGGGTTAGGGTTAGGGTTAGGGTTAGGGTTAGGGTTAGGGTTAGGGTTAGGGTTAGGGTTAGGGTTAGGGTTAGGGTTAGGGTTAGGGTTAGGGTTAGGGTTAGGGTTAGGGTTAGGGTTAGGGTTAGGGTTAGGGTTAGGGTTAGGGTTAGGGTTAGGGTTAGGGTTAGGGTTAGGGTTAGGGTTAGGGTTAGGGTTAGGGTTAGGGTTAGGGTTAGGGTTAGGGTTAGGGTTAGGGTTAGGGTTAGGGTTAGGGTTAGGGTTAGGGTTAGGGTTAGGGTTAGGGTTAGGGTTAGGGTTAGGGTTAGGGTTAGGGTTAGGGTTAGGGTTAGGGTTAGGGTTAGGGTTAGGGTTAGGGTTAGGGTTAGGGTTAGGGTTAGGGTTAGGGTTAGGGTTAGGGTTAGGGTTAGGGTTAGGGTTAGGGTTAGGGTTAGGGTTAGGGTTAGGGTTAGGGTTAGGGTTAGGGTTAGGGTTAGGGTTAGGGTTAGGGTTAGGGTTAGGGTTAGGGTTAGGGTTAGGGTTAGGGTTAGGGTTAGGGTTAGGGTTAGGGTTAGGGTTAGGGTTAGGGTTAGGGTTAGGGTTAGGGTTAGGGTTAGGGTTAGGGTTAGGGTTAGGGTTAGGGTTAGGGTTAGGGTTAGGGTTAGGGTTAGGGTTAGGGTTAGGGTTAGGGTTAGGGTTAGGGTTAGGGTTAGGGTTAGGGTTAGGGTTAGGGTTAGGGTTAGGGTTAGGGTTAGGGTTAGGGTTAGGGTTAGGGTTAGGGTTAGGGTTAGGGTTAGGGTTAGGGTTAGGGTTAGGGTTAGGGTTAGGGTTAGGGTTAGGGTTAGGGTTAGGGTTAGGGTTAGGGTTAGGGTTAGGGTTAGGGTTAGGGTTAGGGTTAGGGTTAGGGTTAGGGTTAGGGTTAGGGTTAGGGTTAGGGTTAGGGTTAGGGTTAGGGTTAGGGTTAGGGTTAGGGTTAGGGTTAGGGTTAGGGTTAGGGTTAGGGTTAGGGTTAGGGTTAGGGTTAGGGTTAGGGTTAGGGTTAGGGTTAGGGTTAGGGTTAGGGTTAGGGTTAGGGTTAGGGTTAGGGTTAGGGTTAGGGTTAGGGTTAGGGTTAGGGTTAGGGTTAGGGTTAGGGTTAGGGTTAGGGTTAGGGTTAGGGTTAGGGTTAGGGTTAGGGTTAGGGTTAGGGTTAGGGTTAGGGTTAGGGTTAGGGTTAGGGTTAGGGTTAGGGTTAGGGTTAGGGTTAGGGTTAGGGTTAGGGTTAGGGTTAGGGTTAGGGTTAGGGTTAGGGTTAGGGTTAGGGTTAGGGTTAGGGTTAGGGTTAGGGTTAGGGTTAGGGTTAGGGTTAGGGTTAGGGTTAGGGTTAGGGTTAGGGTTAGGGTTAGGGTTAGGGTTAGGGTTAGGGTTAGGGTTAGGGTTAGGGTTAGGGTTAGGGTTAGGGTTAGGGTTAGGGTTAGGGTTAGGGTTAGGGTTAGGGTTAGGGTTAGGGTTAGGGTTAGGGTTAGGGTTAGGGTTAGGGTTAGGGTTAGGGTTAGGGTTAGGGTTAGGGTTAGGGTTAGGGTTAGGGTTAGGGTTAGGGTTAGGGTTAGGGTTAGGGTTAGGGTTAGGGTTAGGGTTAGGGTTAGGGTTAGGGTTAGGGTTAGGGTTAGGGTTAGGGTTAGGGTTAGGGTTAGGGTTAGGGTTAGGGTTAGGGTTAGGGTTAGGGTTAGGGTTAGGGTTAGGGTTAGGGTTAGGGTTAGGGTTAGGGTTAGGGTTAGGGTTAGGGTTAGGGTTAGGGTTAGGGTTAGGGTTAGGGTTAGGGTTAGGGTTAGGGTTAGGGTTAGGGTTAGGGTTAGGGTTAGGGTTAGGGTTAGGGTTAGGGTTAGGGTTAGGGTTAGGGTTAGGGTTAGGGTTAGGGTTAGGGTTAGGGTTAGGGTTAGGGTTAGGGTTAGGGTTAGGGTTAGGGTTAGGGTTAGGGTTAGGGTTAGGGTTAGGGTTAGGGTTAGGGTTAGGGTTAGGGTTAGGGTTAGGGTTAGGGTTAGGGTTAGGGTTAGGGTTAGGGTTAGGGTTAGGGTTAGGGTTAGGGTTAGGGTTAGGGTTAGGGTTAGGGTTAGGGTTAGGGTTAGGGTTAGGGTTAGGGTTAGGGTTAGGGTTAGGGTTAGGGTTAGGGTTAGGGTTAGGGTTAGGGTTAGGGTTAGGGTTAGGGTTAGGGTTAGGGTTAGGGTTAGGGTTAGGGTTAGGGTTAGGGTTAGGGTTAGGGTTAGGGTTAGGGTTAGGGTTAGGGTTAGGGTTAGGGTTAGGGTTAGGGTTAGGGTTAGGGTTAGGGTTAGGGTTAGGGTTAGGGTTAGGGTTAGGGTTAGGGTTAGGGTTAGGGTTAGGGTTAGGGTTAGGGTTAGGGTTAGGGTTAGGGTTAGGGTTAGGGTTAGGGTTAGGGTTAGGGTTAGGGTTAGGGTTAGGGTTAGGGTTAGGGTTAGGGTTAGGGTTAGGGTTAGGGTTAGGGTTAGGGTTAGGGTTAGGGTTAGGGTTAGGGTTAGGGTTAGGGTTAGGGTTAGGGTTAGGGTTAGGGTTAGGGTTAGGGTTAGGGTTAGGGTTAGGGTTAGGGTTAGGGTTAGGGTTAGGGTTAGGGTTAGGGTTAGGGTTAGGGTTAGGGTTAGGGTTAGGGTTAGGGTTAGGGTTAGGGTTAGGGTTAGGGTTAGGGTTAGGGTTAGGGTTAGGGTTAGGGTTAGGGTTAGGGTTAGGGTTAGGGTTAGGGTTAGGGTTAGGGTTAGGGTTAGGGTTAGGGTTAGGGTTAGGGTTAGGGTTAGGGTTAGGGTTAGGGTTAGGGTTAGGGTTAGGGTTAGGGTTAGGGTTAGGGTTAGGGTTAGGGTTAGGGTTAGGGTTAGGGTTAGGGTTAGGGTTAGGGTTAGGGTTAGGGTTAGGGTTAGGGTTAGGGTTAGGGTTAGGGTTAGGGTTAGGGTTAGGGTTAGGGTTAGGGTTAGGGTTAGGGTTAGGGTTAGGGTTAGGGTTAGGGTTAGGGTTAGGGTTAGGGTTAGGGTTAGGGTTAGGGTTAGGGTTAGGGTTAGGGTTAGGGTTAGGGTTAGGGTTAGGGTTAGGGTTAGGGTTAGGGTTAGGGTTAGGGTTAGGGTTAGGGTTAGGGTTAGGGTTAGGGTTAGGGTTAGGGTTAGGGTTAGGGTTAGGGTTAGGGTTAGGGTTAGGGTTAGGGTTAGGGTTAGGGTTAGGGTTAGGGTTAGGGTTAGGGTTAGGGTTAGGGTTAGGGTTAGGGTTAGGGTTAGGGTTAGGGTTAGGGTTAGGGTTAGGGTTAGGGTTAGGGTTAGGGTTAGGGTTAGGGTTAGGGTTAGGGTTAGGGTTAGGGTTAGGGTTAGGGTTAGGGTTAGGGTTAGGGTTAGGGTTAGGGTTAGGGTTAGGGTTAGGGTTAGGGTTAGGGTTAGGGTTAGGGTTAGGGTTAGGGTTAGGGTTAGGGTTAGGGTTAGGGTTAGGGTTAGGGTTAGGGTTAGGGTTAGGGTTAGGGTTAGGGTTAGGGTTAGGGTTAGGGTTAGGGTTAGGGTTAGGGTTAGGGTTAGGGTTAGGGTTAGGGTTAGGGTTAGGGTTAGGGTTAGGGTTAGGGTTAGGGTTAGGGTTAGGGTTAGGGTTAGGGTTAGGGTTAGGGTTAGGGTTAGGGTTAGGGTTAGGGTTAGGGTTAGGGTTAGGGTTAGGGTTAGGGTTAGGGTTAGGGTTAGGGTTAGGGTTAGGGTTAGGGTTAGGGTTAGGGTTAGGGTTAGGGTTAGGGTTAGGGTTAGGGTTAGGGTTAGGGTTAGGGTTAGGGTTAGGGTTAGGGTTAGGGTTAGGGTTAGGGTTAGGGTTAGGGTTAGGGTTAGGGTTAGGGTTAGGGTTAGGGTTAGGGTTAGGGTTAGGGTTAGGGTTAGGGTTAGGGTTAGGGTTAGGGTTAGGGTTAGGGTTAGGGTTAGGGTTAGGGTTAGGGTTAGGGTTAGGGTTAGGGTTAGGGTTAGGGTTAGGGTTAGGGTTAGGGTTAGGGTTAGGGTTAGGGTTAGGGTTAGGGTTAGGGTTAGGGTTAGGGTTAGGGTTAGGGTTAGGGTTAGGGTTAGGGTTAGGGTTAGGGTTAGGGTTAGGGTTAGGGTTAGGGTTAGGGTTAGGGTTAGGGTTAGGGTTAGGGTTAGGGTTAGGGTTAGGGTTAGGGTTAGGGTTAGGGTTAGGGTTAGGGTTAGGGTTAGGGTTAGGGTTAGGGTTAGGGTTAGGGTTAGGGTTAGGGTTAGGGTTAGGGTTAGGGTTAGGGTTAGGGTTAGGGTTAGGGTTAGGGTTAGGGTTAGGGTTAGGGTTAGGGTTAGGGTTAGGGTTAGGGTTAGGGTTAGGGTTAGGGTTAGGGTTAGGGTTAGGGTTAGGGTTAGGGTTAGGGTTAGGGTTAGGGTTAGGGTTAGGGTTAGGGTTAGGGTTAGGGTTAGGGTTAGGGTTAGGGTTAGGGTTAGGGTTAGGGTTAGGGTTAGGGTTAGGGTTAGGGTTAGGGTTAGGGTTAGGGTTAGGGTTAGGGTTAGGGTTAGGGTTAGGGTTAGGGTTAGGGTTAGGGTTAGGGTTAGGGTTAGGGTTAGGGTTAGGGTTAGGGTTAGGGTTAGGGTTAGGGTTAGGGTTAGGGTTAGGGTTAGGGTTAGGGTTAGGGTTAGGGTTAGGGTTAGGGTTAGGGTTAGGGTTAGGGTTAGGGTTAGGGTTAGGGTTAGGGTTAGGGTTAGGGTTAGGGTTAGGGTTAGGGTTAGGGTTAGGGTTAGGGTTAGGGTTAGGGTTAGGGTTAGGGTTAGGGTTAGGGTTAGGGTTAGGGTTAGGGTTAGGGTTAGGGTTAGGGTTAGGGTTAGGGTTAGGGTTAGGGTTAGGGTTAGGGTTAGGGTTAGGGTTAGGGTTAGGGTTAGGGTTAGGGTTAGGGTTAGGGTTAGGGTTAGGGTTAGGGTTAGGGTTAGGGTTAGGGTTAGGGTTAGGGTTAGGGTTAGGGTTAGGGTTAGGGTTAGGGTTAGGGTTAGGGTTAGGGTTAGGGTTAGGGTTAGGGTTAGGGTTAGGGTTAGGGTTAGGGTTAGGGTTAGGGTTAGGGTTAGGGTTAGGGTTAGGGTTAGGGTTAGGGTTAGGGTTAGGGTTAGGGTTAGGGTTAGGGTTAGGGTTAGGGTTAGGGTTAGGGTTAGGGTTAGGGTTAGGGTTAGGGTTAGGGTTAGGGTTAGGGTTAGGGTTAGGGTTAGGGTTAGGGTTAGGGTTAGGGTTAGGGTTAGGGTTAGGGTTAGGGTTAGGGTTAGGGTTAGGGTTAGGGTTAGGGTTAGGGTTAGGGTTAGGGTTAGGGTTAGGGTTAGGGTTAGGGTTAGGGTTAGGGTTAGGGTTAGGGTTAGGGTTAGGGTTAGGGTTAGGGTTAGGGTTAGGGTTAGGGTTAGGGTTAGGGTTAGGGTTAGGGTTAGGGTTAGGGTTAGGGTTAGGGTTAGGGTTAGGGTTAGGGTTAGGGTTAGGGTTAGGGTTAGGGTTAGGGTTAGGGTTAGGGTTAGGGTTAGGGTTAGGGTTAGGGTTAGGGTTAGGGTTAGGGTTAGGGTTAGGGTTAGGGTTAGGGTTAGGGTTAGGGTTAGGGTTAGGGTTAGGGTTAGGGTTAGGGTTAGGGTTAGGGTTAGGGTTAGGGTTAGGGTTAGGGTTAGGGTTAGGGTTAGGGTTAGGGTTAGGGTTAGGGTTAGGGTTAGGGTTAGGGTTAGGGTTAGGGTTAGGGTTAGGGTTAGGGTTAGGGTTAGGGTTAGGGTTAGGGTTAGGGTTAGGGTTAGGGTTAGGGTTAGGGTTAGGGTTAGGGTTAGGGTTAGGGTTAGGGTTAGGGTTAGGGTTAGGGTTAGGGTTAGGGTTAGGGTTAGGGTTAGGGTTAGGGTTAGGGTTAGGGTTAGGGTTAGGGTTAGGGTTAGGGTTAGGGTTAGGGTTAGGGTTAGGGTTAGGGTTAGGGTTAGGGTTAGGGTTAGGGTTAGGGTTAGGGTTAGGGTTAGGGTTAGGGTTAGGGTTAGGGTTAGGGTTAGGGTTAGGGTTAGGGTTAGGGTTAGGGTTAGGGTTAGGGTTAGGGTTAGGGTTAGGGTTAGGGTTAGGGTTAGGGTTAGGGTTAGGGTTAGGGTTAGGGTTAGGGTTAGGGTTAGGGTTAGGGTTAGGGTTAGGGTTAGGGTTAGGGTTAGGGTTAGGGTTAGGGTTAGGGTTAGGGTTAGGGTTAGGGTTAGGGTTAGGGTTAGGGTTAGGGTTAGGGTTAGGGTTAGGGTTAGGGTTAGGGTTAGGGTTAGGGTTAGGGTTAGGGTTAGGGTTAGGGTTAGGGTTAGGGTTAGGGTTAGGGTTAGGGTTAGGGTTAGGGTTAGGGTTAGGGTTAGGGTTAGGGTTAGGGTTAGGGTTAGGGTTAGGGTTAGGGTTAGGGTTAGGGTTAGGGTTAGGGTTAGGGTTAGGGTTAGGGTTAGGGTTAGGGTTAGGGTTAGGGTTAGGGTTAGGGTTAGGGTTAGGGTTAGGGTTAGGGTTAGGGTTAGGGTTAGGGTTAGGGTTAGGGTTAGGGTTAGGGTTAGGGTTAGGGTTAGGGTTAGGGTTAGGGTTAGGGTTAGGGTTAGGGTTAGGGTTAGGGTTAGGGTTAGGGTTAGGGTTAGGGTTAGGGTTAGGGTTAGGGTTAGGGTTAGGGTTAGGGTTAGGGTTAGGGTTAGGGTTAGGGTTAGGGTTAGGGTTAGGGTTAGGGTTAGGGTTAGGGTTAGGGTTAGGGTTAGGGTTAGGGTTAGGGTTAGGGTTAGGGTTAGGGTTAGGGTTAGGGTTAGGGTTAGGGTTAGGGTTAGGGTTAGGGTTAGGGTTAGGGTTAGGGTTAGGGTTAGGGTTAGGGTTAGGGTTAGGGTTAGGGTTAGGGTTAGGGTTAGGGTTAGGGTTAGGGTTAGGGTTAGGGTTAGGGTTAGGGTTAGGGTTAGGGTTAGGGTTAGGGTTAGGGTTAGGGTTAGGGTTAGGGTTAGGGTTAGGGTTAGGGTTAGGGTTAGGGTTAGGGTTAGGGTTAGGGTTAGGGTTAGGGTTAGGGTTAGGGTTAGGGTTAGGGTTAGGGTTAGGGTTAGGGTTAGGGTTAGGGTTAGGGTTAGGGTTAGGGTTAGGGTTAGGGTTAGGGTTAGGGTTAGGGTTAGGGTTAGGGTTAGGGTTAGGGTTAGGGTTAGGGTTAGGGTTAGGGTTAGGGTTAGGGTTAGGGTTAGGGTTAGGGTTAGGGTTAGGGTTAGGGTTAGGGTTAGGGTTAGGGTTAGGGTTAGGGTTAGGGTTAGGGTTAGGGTTAGGGTTAGGGTTAGGGTTAGGGTTAGGGTTAGGGTTAGGGTTAGGGTTAGGGTTAGGGTTAGGGTTAGGGTTAGGGTTAGGGTTAGGGTTAGGGTTAGGGTTAGGGTTAGGGTTAGGGTTAGGGTTAGGGTTAGGGTTAGGGTTAGGGTTAGGGTTAGGGTTAGGGTTAGGGTTAGGGTTAGGGTTAGGGTTAGGGTTAGGGTTAGGGTTAGGGTTAGGGTTAGGGTTAGGGTTAGGGTTAGGGTTAGGGTTAGGGTTAGGGTTAGGGTTAGGGTTAGGGTTAGGGTTAGGGTTAGGGTTAGGGTTAGGGTTAGGGTTAGGGTTAGGGTTAGGGTTAGGGTTAGGGTTAGGGTTAGGGTTAGGGTTAGGGTTAGGGTTAGGGTTAGGGTTAGGGTTAGGGTTAGGGTTAGGGTTAGGGTTAGGGTTAGGGTTAGGGTTAGGGTTAGGGTTAGGGTTAGGGTTAGGGTTAGGGTTAGGGTTAGGGTTAGGGTTAGGGTTAGGGTTAGGGTTAGGGTTAGGGTTAGGGTTAGGGTTAGGGTTAGGGTTAGGGTTAGGGTTAGGGTTAGGGTTAGGGTTAGGGTTAGGGTTAGGGTTAGGGTTAGGGTTAGGGTTAGGGTTAGGGTTAGGGTTAGGGTTAGGGTTAGGGTTAGGGTTAGGGTTAGGGTTAGGGTTAGGGTTAGGGTTAGGGTTAGGGTTAGGGTTAGGGTTAGGGTTAGGGTTAGGGTTAGGGTTAGGGTTAGGGTTAGGGTTAGGGTTAGGGTTAGGGTTAGGGTTAGGGTTAGGGTTAGGGTTAGGGTTAGGGTTAGGGTTAGGGTTAGGGTTAGGGTTAGGGTTAGGGTTAGGGTTAGGGTTAGGGTTAGGGTTAGGGTTAGGGTTAGGGTTAGGGTTAGGGTTAGGGTTAGGGTTAGGGTTAGGGTTAGGGTTAGGGTTAGGGTTAGGGTTAGGGTTAGGGTTAGGGTTAGGGTTAGGGTTAGGGTTAGGGTTAGGGTTAGGGTTAGGGTTAGGGTTAGGGTTAGGGTTAGGGTTAGGGTTAGGGTTAGGGTTAGGGTTAGGGTTAGGGTTAGGGTTAGGGTTAGGGTTAGGGTTAGGGTTAGGGTTAGGGTTAGGGTTAGGGTTAGGGTTAGGGTTAGGGTTAGGGTTAGGGTTAGGGTTAGGGTTAGGGTTAGGGTTAGGGTTAGGGTTAGGGTTAGGGTTAGGGTTAGGGTTAGGGTTAGGGTTAGGGTTAGGGTTAGGGTTAGGGTTAGGGTTAGGGTTAGGGTTAGGGTTAGGGTTAGGGTTAGGGTTAGGGTTAGGGTTAGGGTTAGGGTTAGGGTTAGGGTTAGGGTTAGGGTTAGGGTTAGGGTTAGGGTTAGGGTTAGGGTTAGGGTTAGGGTTAGGGTTAGGGTTAGGGTTAGGGTTAGGGTTAGGGTTAGGGTTAGGGTTAGGGTTAGGGTTAGGGTTAGGGTTAGGGTTAGGGTTAGGGTTAGGGTTAGGGTTAGGGTTAGGGTTAGGGTTAGGGTTAGGGTTAGGGTTAGGGTTAGGGTTAGGGTTAGGGTTAGGGTTAGGGTTAGGGTTAGGGTTAGGGTTAGGGTTAGGGTTAGGGTTAGGGTTAGGGTTAGGGTTAGGGTTAGGGTTAGGGTTAGGGTTAGGGTTAGGGTTAGGGTTAGGGTTAGGGTTAGGGTTAGGGTTAGGGTTAGGGTTAGGGTTAGGGTTAGGGTTAGGGTTAGGGTTAGGGTTAGGGTTAGGGTTAGGGTTAGGGTTAGGGTTAGGGTTAGGGTTAGGGTTAGGGTTAGGGTTAGGGTTAGGGTTAGGGTTAGGGTTAGGGTTAGGGTTAGGGTTAGGGTTAGGGTTAGGGTTAGGGTTAGGGTTAGGGTTAGGGTTAGGGTTAGGGTTAGGGTTAGGGTTAGGGTTAGGGTTAGGGTTAGGGTTAGGGTTAGGGTTAGGGTTAGGGTTAGGGTTAGGGTTAGGGTTAGGGTTAGGGTTAGGGTTAGGGTTAGGGTTAGGGTTAGGGTTAGGGTTAGGGTTAGGGTTAGGGTTAGGGTTAGGGTTAGGGTTAGGGTTAGGGTTAGGGTTAGGGTTAGGGTTAGGGTTAGGGTTAGGGTTAGGGTTAGGGTTAGGAGGTTAGGGTTAGGGTTAGGGTTAGGGTTAGGGTTAGGGTTAGGGTTAGGGTTAGGGTTAGGGTTAGGGTTAGGGTTAGGGTTAGGGTTAGGGTTAGGGTTAGGGTTAGGGTTAGGGTTAGGGTTAGGGTTAGGGTTAGGGTTAGGGTTAGGGTTAGGGTTAGGGTTAGGGTTAGGGTTAGGGTTAGGGTTAGGGTTAGGGTTAGGGTTAGGGTTAGGGTTAGGGTTAGGGTTAGGGTTAGGGTTAGGGTTAGGGTTAGGGTTAGGGTTAGGGTTAGGGTTAGGGTTAGGGTTAGGGTTAGGGTTAGGGTTAGGGTTAGGGTTAGGGTTAGGGTTAGGGTTAGGGTTAGGGTTAGGGTTAGGGTTAGGGTTAGGGTTAGGGTTAGGGTTAGGGTTAGGGTTAGGGTTAGGGTTAGGGTTAGGGTTAGGGTTAGGGTTAGGGTTAGGGTTAGGGTTAGGGTTAGGGTTAGGGTTAGGGTTAGGGTTAGGGTTAGGGTTAGGGTTAGGGTTAGGGTTAGGGTTAGGGTTAGGGTTAGGGTTAGGGTTAGGGTTAGGGTTAGGGTTAGGGTTAGGGTTAGGGTTAGGGTTAGGGTTAGGGTTAGGGTTAGGGTTAGGGTTAGGGTTAGGGTTAGGGTTAGGGTTAGGGTTAGGGTTAGGGTTAGGGTTAGGGTTAGGGTTAG
>NW_027043703.1:5000-51168 GCF_036013475.1 Columba livia
TCTTTCTTTCTTCTTTCTTTCTTCTTTCTTCTTTCTTTCTTCTTTCTTTCTTCTTTCTTTCTTCTTTCTTTCTTATTTCTTTCTTACTTCTTTCTTACTTCTTTCTTACTTCTTTCTTACTTCTTTCTTACTTCTTTCTTTCTTCTTTCTTACTTCTTTCTTTCAGCTTTCTTACTTCTTTCTTTCTTACTTCTTTCTTACTTCTTTCTTACTTCTTTCTTACTTATTTTTTACTTCTTTCTTACTTCTTTCTTACTTCTTTCTTACTTCTTTCTAACTTCTTTCTTTCTTCTTTCTTTCTTCTTTCTTTCTTACTTCTTTCTTACTTCTTTCTTACTTCTTTCTTTCTTACTTCTTTCTTACTTCTTTCATACTTCTTTCTTAATTCTTTCTTCTTTCTTTCTTACTTCTTTCTTACTTCTTTCTTACTTCTTTCTTACTTCTTTCTTTCTTTCTTCTTTCTTTCTTCTTTCTTTCTTCTTTCTTTCTTCTTTCTTTCTTCTTTCTTTATTCTTTCTTTCTTCTTCCATTCTTTCTTCTTTCTTTCTTCTTTCTTTTTTTCTTTCTTCTTTCTTCTTTTTTTCTTATTTCTTCTTTCTTTCTACTTTCTTCTTTCTTTCTACTCTTTTCTTTCTTCTTTCTTAATTATTTCTACTTTCTTTCTTTCTTCTTTCTTCTTTCTTTCTTCTTCCTTTCTTCTTTCTTTCTACTTTATTTATTCTTTTTTCTTCTTTCTTTCTTTCTTCTTTCTATCTTCTTTCTTTCTTTCTTTCTTTCTTCTTTCTATCTTCTTTCTTTCTTTCTTTCCTTCTTTCTTTCTTTCTTGCTTTCTTTCATTCTTTCTTTCTTTCTTTCTTTCTTCTTTCTTTCTTCTTTCTTTCTTCATTCTTTCTTCTTACTTTCTTCTTTCCTCCTTCTTTCTTTTTTCTTTCTTTCTTCTTTCTTCTTTCTTTCTTAATTCTTTCTTTCTTTCTTCTTCCTTCTTTCTTTCTTCTTTCTTTTTTCTTTCTTCTTTCTTTCTTCATACTTTCTTCTTTCTCTCTTCTTTCCTCTTTGTTTCTTTCTTCTTTCTTTCTTCTTTCTTTCTTCTTTCTTTCTTCTTTCTTCCTTACTTCTTTCTTTCTTTCTTCTTCCTTTCTTTCTTGCTTCTTTCTTTCTTCTTTCTTTCTTCTTTCTTTCATCTTTCTTTCATCTTTCTTTCTTCTTTCTTTCTTACTTCTTCCTTCTTTGTTACTTCTTTCTTACTTCTTTCTTTCTTATTTCTTTATTCTTTCTTTCTTCTTTCTTTCTTTCTTCTTTCTTGCTTCTTTCTTTCTTCTTTCTTTCTTCCTTCTTTCTTCCTTCTTTCTTTCTTCTTTCTCTCTTCTTTCTTTCTTCCTTCTTTCTTTCTTCTTTCTCTCTTCATTCTTTCTTCTTTCTTTCTTCTTTCTTTCTTCTTTCTTTTTCTTTCTCCTTTCTTTCTTCTTTCTTTCTTCTTTCTCTCTTCTTTCTGTCTTCTTTCTTTCTTCTTTCTTTCTTCTTTCTTCTTTCTTTCTTCTTTCTTTCTTCTTTCTTTCTTCTTTCTTCTTTCTTTCTTCTTTCTTTCTTCTTTCTTTCTTCTTTCTTTCTTATTTCTTTCTTACATCTTTCTTACTTCTTTCTTACTTCTTTCTTTCTTCTTTCTTACTTCTTTCTTTCAGCTTTCTTACTTCTTTCTTTCTTACTTCTTTCTTACTTCTTTCTTACTTCTTTCTTACTTCTTTCTTACTTATTTTTTACTTCTTTCTTACTTCTTTCTTACTTCTTTCTAACTTCTTTCTTTCTTCTTTCTTTCTTCTTTCTTTCTTACTTCTTTCTTACTTCTTTCTTACTTCTTTCTTTCTTACTTCTTTCTTACTTCTTTCATACTTCTTTCTTACTTCTTTCTTTCTCACTTCTTTCTTACTTCTTTCTTACTTCTTTCTTACTTATTTTTTACTTCTTTCTTACTTCTTTCTTACTACTTTCTAACTTCTTTCTTTCTTCTTTCTTTCTTCTTTCTTTCTTACTTCTTTCTTACTTCTTTCTTACTTCTTTCTTTCTTACTTCTTTCTTACTTCTTTCATACTTCTTTCTTAATTCTTTCTTCTTTCTTTCTTACTTCTTCTTACTTCTTTCTTACTTCTTTCTTACTTCTTTCTTACTTCTTTCTTACTTCTTTCTTTCTTTCTTCTTTCTTTCTTCTTTCTTTCTTCTTTCTTTCTTCTTTCTTTCTTCTTTCTTTATTCTTTCTTTCTTCTTCCATTCTTTCTTCTTTCTTTCTTCTTTCTTTCTTCTTTCTTTCTTCTTTCCTCTTTCTTTCTTTCTTCTTTCTTTCTTCTTTCTTTCTTCTTTCTTTCTTCTTTCTTTCTTCTTTTTTCTTCTTTCTTTCTTACTTCTTTCTTACTTGTTTCTTTCTTCTTTCTTCTTTCTTTCTTCTTACTTTCCTCTTTCTTTCTTCTTTCTTTCTTCTTTCTTTCTCCTTTTTTCTTTCTTTCTTTCTTGTTTCTTTCTTCTTACTTCTTTCTTTCTTCTTTCTTTCTTCTTTCTTCTTTCATTCTTCTTTCTTTATTTCTTCTTTCGTTCTTCTTTCTTCTTTCTTTCTTCCTTCTTTCTTTCATCTTTCATTCTTTCTTTCTTCTTTCTTTCTTCCTTCTTTCTTCCTTCTTTCTTTCTTTCTTCCTTTTTTCTTCCTTCTTTCTTTCTTTATTTCTTCTTTCTTTATTCATTCTTTCTTCTTTCTTTCTTCTTTCCTCTTTCTTTCTTTCTTCTTTCTTTCTTCTTTCTTTCTTCATTCTTTCTTCTTTCTTTCTTCTTTCCTCTTTCTTTCTTTCTTCTTTCTTTCTTCTTTCTTTCTTCTTTCTTTCTTCTTTCTTTCTTCTTTCTTTCTGCTTTCTTTCTTCCTTCTTTCTTCCTTCTTTCTTTCTTTCTTTCTTCTTTCTTTCTTCTTTCTTTCTTCTTTCTTTCTTCTTTCCTCTTTCTTTCTTTCTTCTTTCTTTCTTCTTTCTTTCTTCTTTCTTTCTTCTTTCTTCTTTCTTTCTTCTTTCTTTCTTCTTTCTTTCTTCTCTCTTTCTTCTTTCTTTCTTCTTTCTTCTTTCTTTCTTCTTTCTATCTTCTTTCCTCTTTCTCTCTTTCTTCTTTCTTTCTTCTTTCTTTCTTCTTTCTTTCTTCTTTCTTCTTTCTTTCTTCTTTCTTTCTTCTTTCTTTCTTCTTTTTTTCTTCTTTCTTTTTCTTTATTTTTCTTCTTTTATTCTTCTTTATTCTTTCTTTATACTTTCTTTCTTCTTCCTTCTTCTTTCTTTCTTCTTTCTTCTTTCTTTCTTCTTTCTTTTTCTTTCTTCTTCTTTCTTCTTTCTTTCTTCTTTCTTTCTTCTTTCTTTCTTCTTTCTTTCTTCTTTCTTTCTTCTTCCTTCTTCTTTCTTTCTTCTTTCTTCTTTCTTTCTTCTTTCTTTTTCTTTCTTCTTCTTTCTTCTTTCTTTCTTCTTTCTTTTTCTTTCTTTTTCTTTCTTCTTTCTTTCTTCTTTTTTTCTTTCTTCTTCTTTCTTCTTTCTTTCTTACTTCTTTCTTCTTTCTTTCTTCTTTCTTTCTTCTTTCTTTCTTCTTTCTTTCTACTTTCTTCTTCCTTCTTTCTTTTATCTTTATTTTTCTTTCTTCTTTCTTTCTTCTTTCTTCTTTCTTTCTTCTTTCTTCTTTCTTTCTTCTTTCTTTCTTCTTTCTTTCTTCTTTCTCTCTTCTTTCTTTCTTCTTTCTTCTTTCTTTCTTCTTTCTTTCTTCTTACTTTCTTCTTTCTTCTTTCTTTCTTCTTTCTTTTTCTTTATTTTTCTTTCTTCTTTTTTTCTTCTTTATTCTTTCTTTTTCTTTTTCTTTCTTTCTTTCTTCATTCTTTCTTCTTTCTTCTTTCTTTCTTCTCTCTTTCTTCTTTCATTCTTCATTATTTCTTCTTTCTTTCTTCTTTCTTTCTTATTTCTTTCTTCTTTCTTTTCCTTTCTTCTTCTTTCTTCATTCTTTCTTCTTTCTTTCTTCTTTCTTTTTTCTTTCTTTCTTCTTTCTTTTTCTTTCTTTTTCTTTCTTCTTTCTTTCTTCTATCTTTTTTCTTTCTCCTTTGTTTTTCTTTCTTCCTCTTTATTCTTGCTTTCTTCTTTCTTACTTCTCTCTTACTTCTTTCTTTCTTCTTTCTTTCTTCTTTCTCTATTCTTTCTCTCTTCTTTCTTCTTTCTTTCTTTTTTCTTTCTTCTTTCTTTCTTCTTTCTTTCTTCTATCTTTTTTCTTTCTTCTTGCTTCTTTCTTCTCTCTTTCTTCATGCTTTCTTCATGCTTTCTTCATTCTTTCTTCTTTCTTTCTTCTCTCTTTCTTCTTCCTTTCTTCTTTCTTCCTTCTTTCTTCTTTCTTTCTTCTTTCTTTCTTTTTTCTTTCTTCTTTCTTTCTTCTTTCTTTTCCTTTCTTCATTTTTTCCTCTTTCTTTCTTCTTTCTTTCTTCTTTCTGTTCCATTATTCTTCTTTCTTCTTTCTTTCTTCTTTCTTTCTTCTTCCTTTCTTCTTTCTTTCTTCTTTCTTTCTTCTCTCTTTCTTTCTTTCTTCTTTCTTCCTTTCTTCTTTCTTTCTTCGTACTTTATTTCTTCTTTCTTTCTTCTTTCTTACTTCTTTCGTTCTTTCTCCTTTTATTACTTAATTCTTTCTTCCTTCTTTCTATGTTCTCTCTTTCCTTCTTCTTTCTTCTTTCTTTCTTCTTTCTTTCTTAATTCTTTCTTACTTCTTTCTTACCTCTTCTTTGTTATTTCGTTTTTTTTTCTTTCTTTCTTTCGTCTTTCTTTGTTCTTTCTTTCTTGTTTCTTTCTTCCTTCTTTCTTCCTTCTTTCTTTCTTCTTTCTTTCTTCATTCTTTCTTCTTTATTTCTTCTTTCCTCTTTCTTTCTTTCTTCTTTCTTTCTTCTTTCTTTCAACTTTCTTCTTTCTTTCTTCTTTCTTTTTCTTTATCTCCTTTCTTTTTTCTTCTTTCTTTCTTCTTTCTTTCTTCTTTTTTTCTTCTTTCTTTCTTCTTTCTTTCTTCTTTATTTCTTCTTTCTTTCTTACTTCTTTCTTACTTCTTTCTTTCTTCTTTCTTTTTCTTTCTTCTCCTTTATTCTTTCTTCTTTCTTTCTTCTTTCTTTCTTCCTTCTTTCTTCTTTCTTTCTTCTTTCTTCTTTCTTTCTTCTTTCTTTCTTCTTTCTTTTTCTTTCTTCTTATTTCTTCTTTCTTTCTTCTTTCTTCTTCCTTTCTTCTTTCTTTCTTCTTTCTTTCTTCTTTCTTTCTTCTTTCTTTTTTTTTCTTCTTCTTTCTTCTTTCTTTCTTCTTGCTTCTTTCCTTCTTTCTTCTTTCTTTCTTCTTTCTTTCTTCTTTCATCTTTCTTTCTTCTCTCTTTCTTGTTTCTTTCTTCATTCTTTCTTCTTCCTTTCTTCTTTCTTTCTACTTTCTTTCTTCTTTCTTTCTTCTTTCTTTCTTCTTTCTTTCTTCTTTCTTTTTCTTTCTTCTTCTTTCTTCTTTCTTTCTTCTTGGTTCTTTCTTTCTTTCTTTCTTTCTTCTTTCTTCTTTCTTTCTTCTGTCTTTCTTCTGTCTTTCTTCTTTCTTCTTTCTTTCTTCTTTCTTTCTTCTTTCTTCTTTCTCCTTTCTTTTATCTTTATTTTTCTTTCTTCTTTCTTCCTTCTTTCATCTTTCTTTTTCTTTCTTCTTCTTTCTTTCTTTCTTCTTTCTTCTTTCTTTCTTCTTTCTTTCTTCTTTCTTTCTTCTTTCTTTCTTCTTTCTTTCTTCTTTCTTTCTTCTTTCTTTCCTCTTTATTTCTTCTTTCTTTCTTACTTCTTTCTTCTTTCTTGCTTACTCCTTTATTCTTTCTTACTTCTTTCTTTCTTTCTTCTTTCTTTCTTTCTTCTTTCTTTCTTCTTCTTTCTTCTTTCTTTCTTCTTTCTTTCTTCTTTCTTCTTTCTTACTTCTTTCTTACTTCTTTCTTTCTTCTTTCTTTCTTCTTTCTTTCTTCTTTCTTTCTTCTTTCTTTCTTCTTTCACTCTTCTTTCTTTCTTCTTTCCTCTTTCTTTCTTCTTTCTTACTTCTTTCTTTCTTCTTTCTTACTTCTTTCTTACTTCTTTCTTACTACTTTCTTACTTCTTTCTTTCTTCATTCTTACTTCTTTCTTTCTTACTTCTTTCTTACTTCTTTCTTACTTATTTCTTACTTCTTTCTAACTTCTTTCTTACTTATTTCTTACTTCTTTCTAACTTCTTTCTTACTTCTTTCTTACTTCTTTCTAACTTCTTTCTTTATTCTTTCTTTCTTCTTTCTTTCTTACTTCTTTCTTACTTCTTTCTAACTTCTTTCTTTCTTCTTTCTTTCTTCTTTCTTACTTCTACCTTCTTTCTTTCTTACTTCTTTCTTACTTCTTTTTTACTTCTTTCTTTCTTCTTTCTTTCTTCTTTCTTACTTCTTTCTTCTTTCTTTCTTACTTATTTCTTACTTCTTTGTTACTTCTTTCTTACTTCTTTCTTTCTTCTTTCTTTCTTCTTTCTTTCTTCTTTCTTTATTCTTTCTTTCTTATTTCTTACTTCTTTCTTTCTTCACTCTTTCTTCTTTCTTTCTTCTTTCTTTCTTTCTTACTTCTTTCTTACTTCTTTCTTACTTCTTTCTTACTACTTTCTAACTTCTTACTTCTTTCTATCTTCTTTCTTACTTCTTTCTTACTTCTTTCTTTCTTTCTTCTTTCTTTCTTCTTTCTTTCTTCTTTCTTTCTTCTTTCTTCTTTCTTTCTTCTTTCTTTCTTTCTTACTTCTTTCTTACTTCTTTTTTTCTTTCTTCTTTCTTTCTTCTTTCTTTCTTCTTTCTTTCTTCTTTCTTTCTTCTTTCTTTCTTCTTTCTTTCTTCTTTCTTTCTTACTTATTTCATACTTCTTTCTTACTTATTTCTTACTTCTTTCTAACTTCTTTCTTACTTCTTTCTTACTTCTTTCTAACTTCTTTCTTTCTTCTTTCTTTCTTCTTTCTTTCTTCTTTCTTTCTTACTTCTTTCTTACTTCTTTCTTCTTTCTTTCTTCTTTCTTACTTCTTTCTTTCTTATTTCTTACTTCTTTCTTACTTCTTTCTTACTTCTTTCTTACTTCTTTCTAACTTCTTTTTTCTTCTTTCTTTCTTCTTTATTTCTTCTTCCTTTCTTACTTCTTTCTTACTTCTTTCTTACTTCTTTCTTTCTTACTTCTTTCTTACTTCTTTCGTACTTCTTTCTTTACTTCTTTCTTGCTTCTTTCTTACTTCTTTCTTCCTTCTTTCTTCTTTCTTTCTTACTTCTTTCTTACTTCTTTCTTACTTCTTCCTTACTTCTTTCTTATTTCTTTCTTTCTTCTTTCTTACTTCTTTCTTTCTTCTTTCTTATTTCTTTCTTTCTTCTTTTTTACTTCATTCTTACTTCTTTCTTACTTCTTTCTTACTTCTAACTTCTTTTTTCTTCTTTCTTTCTTCTTTCTTTCTTCTTTCTTTCTTACTTCTTTCTTACTTCGTTCTTACTTCTTTCTTTCTTACTTCTTTCTTACTTCTTTTGTACTTCTTTCTTAGTTCTTTCTTACTTCTTTCTTCTTTCTTTCTTACTTCTTTCTTACTTCTTTCTTTCTTCTTTCTTACTTCTTTCTTTCTTCTTTCTTACTTCTTTCTTTCTTCTTTCTTACTTCTTTCTTACTTCTTTCTTACTTCTTTTTTACTTCTTTCTTCTTTCTTTCTTACTTCTTTCTTACTTCTTTCTTACTTCTTTCTTTCTTTCTTCTTGCTTTCCTCTTTCTTTCTTATTTCTAAATGCTTTCTAACTTCTTTCTAACTTCTTTCTAATTTCTTTCTTACTTCTTTCTTTCTTACTTCTTTCTTCTTTCTTTCTTCTTTCTTTCTTACTTCTTTCTTACTTCTTTCTTACTTCATTCTTAATTCTTTCTTTCTTTCTTCTTTCTTCCTTCTTTCTTCCTTCTTTCTTTCTTCTTTCTTTCTTCTGTCTTCCTTCTTTCTTTCTTTCTTCTTTCTTCTTTCTTTCTTCTTTCTTTCTTTGTACTTTCTTTCTTTCTTTCTTTCTTCTTTCTTTCTTCTTTCTTTCTTCTTTCTTTCTTCTTTCTTTCTTACTTCTTTCTTACTTCTTTCTTACTTCTTTCTTCTTTCGTCTTTCTTTCTTCTTTCTTTCTTCTTTCTTTCTTACTTCTTTCTTACTTCTTTCTTACCTCTTTCTTACTTCTTTCTAACTTCTTTCTTACTACTTTCCTTTTTCTTTCTTTCTTTCTTTGTTCTTTCTTTCTTTTTTTCTACTTTCTTTATTCTTTCTTTCTTCTTTCTTCTTTATTCTTTCTTTCTTCTTTCTTCTTTCTTCTTTCTTTCTTCGTTCTTTCTTTGTTCTTTCTTCTTTCTTCTCTCTTTCTTTCTTCTTTCTTTCTTCTTTCTTTCTTCTTTCTTTCTTCTTTCTTTATTCTTTCTTTCTTTTTTCTTACTTCTTTCTTACTTATTTCTTCTTTCTTCTTTCTTTCTTCTTTCTTTCTTCTTTCTTCTTTCTTTCTTACTTCTTTCATACTTCTTCCTTACTTCTTTCTTACTACATTCTAACTTCTTTCTTACTTCTTTCTTACTTCTTTCTTACTTCTTTCTTTCTTTCTTCTTTCTTTCTTCTTTCTTTCTTCTTTCTTTCTTATTTCTTTCTTCTTTCTTTCTTTCTTACTTCCTTCTTACTTCTTTCTTTCTTTCTTCTTTCTTTTTCTTTCTTTCTTTCTTACTTCTTTCTTCTTTCTTTCTTTCTTCTTTTTTTCTTCTTTCTTTCTTCTTTCTTCTTTCTTTCTTCTTTCTTTCTTCTTTTTTTCTTCTTTCTTTTTCTTTATTTTTCTTCTTTTATTCTTCTTTATTCTTTCTTTATACTTTCTTTCTTCTTCCTTCTTCTTTCTTTCTTCTTTCTTCTTTCTTTCTTCTTTCTTTTTCTTTCTTCTTCTTTCTTCTTTCTTTCTTCTTTCTTTCTTCTTTCTTTCTTCTTTCTTTCTTCTTTCTTTCTTCTTTCTTTTCCTTTCTTCTTTCTTTCTTCTTTCTTTCTTCTCTCTTTCTTCTCTCTTTCTTCTTTCTTTCTTCTTTCTTTCTTCTTTCTTTCTTCTTTCTTTTCCTTTCTTCTTCTTTCTTCATTCTTTCTTCTTTGTTTCTTCTTTCATTCTACTTTCTTTCTTCTTTCTTTCTTCTTTCTTTTTCTTTCTTTTTCTTTCTTCTTTCTTTCTTCTTTTTTTCTTTCTTCTTCTTTCTTCTTTCTTTCTTACTTCTTTCTTCTTTCTTTCTTCTTTCTTTCTTCTTTCTTTCTTCTTTCTTTCTACTTTCTTCTTCCTTCTTTCTTTTATCTTTATTTTTCTTTCTTCTTTCTTTCTTCTTTCTTCTTTCTTTCTTCTTTCTTCTTTCTTTCTTCTTTCTTTTTCTTTCTTCCTATTTCTTCTTTCTTACTTCTTTCTTACTTCTTTCTGCCTTCTTTCTTTCTTCTTTCTTTCTTCTTTCTTTCTTCTTTCTTTCTTCTTTCTCTCTTCTTTCTTTCTTCTTTCTTCTTTCTTTCTTCTTTCTTTCTTCTTACTTTCTTCTTTCTTCTTTCTTTCTTCTTTCTTTTTCTTTATTTTTCTTTCTTCTTTTTTTCTTCTTTATTCTTTCTTTTTCTTTTTCTTTCTTCTTTCTTTCTTCATTCTTTCTTCTTTCTTCTTTCTTTCTTCTCTCTTTCTTCTTTCATTCTTCATTATTTCTTCTTTCTTTCTTCTTTCTTTCTTCTTTCTTTCTTCTTTCTTTTCCTTTCTTCTTCTTTCTTCATTCTTTCTTCTTTCTTTCTTCTTTCTTTTTTCTTTCTTTCTTCTTTCTTTTTCTTTCTTTTTCTTTCTTCTTTCTTTCTTCTATCTTTTTTCTTTCTCCTTTGTTTTTCTTTCTTCCTCTTTATTCTTGCTTTCTTCTTTCTTACTTCTCTCTTACTTCTTTCTTTCTTCTTTCTTTCTTCTTTCTCTATTCTTTCTCTCTTCTTTCTTCTTTCTTTCTTTTTTCTTTCTTCTTTCTTTCTTCTTTCTTTCTTCTTTCTTTTTTCTTTCTTCTTGCTTCTTTCTTCTCTCTTTCTTCATGCTTTCTTCATGCTTTCTTCATTCTTTCTTCTTTCTTTCTTCTCTCTTTCTTCTTCCTTTCTTCTTTCTTCTTTCTTTCTTCTTTCTTTCTTCTTTCTTTCTTTTTTCTTTCTTCTTTCTTTCTTCTTTCTTTTCCTTTCTTCATTTTTTCCTCTTTCTTTCTTCTTTCTTTCTTCTTTCTGTTCCATTATTCTTCTTTCTTCTTTCTTTCTTCTTTCTTTCTTCTTCCTTTCTTCTTTCTTTCTTCTTTCTTTCTTCTCTCTTTCTTTCTTTCTTCTTTCTTCCTTTCTTCTTTCTTTCTTCGTACTTTATTTCTTCTTTCTTTCTTCTTTCTTACTTCTTTCGTTCTTTCTCCTTTTATTACTTAATTCTTTCTTCCTTCTTTCTATGTTCTCTCTTTCCTTCTTCTTTCTTCTTTCTTTCTTCTTTCTTTCTTAATTCTTTCTTACTTCTTTCTTACCTCTTCTTTGTTATTTCTTTTTTTCTTCTTTCTTTCTTTCGTCTTTCTTTGTTCTTTCTTTCTTGTTTCTTTCTTCCTTCTTTCTTCCTTCTTTCTTTCTTCATTCTTTCTTCTTTATTTCTTCTTTCCTCTTTCTTTCTTTCTTCTTTCTTTCTTCTTTCTTTCAACTTTCTTCTTTCTTTCTTCTTTCTTTCTTCTTTCTTTTTCTTTATCTCCTTTCTTTTTTCTTCTTTCTTTCTTCTTTCTTTCTTCTCTCTTTCTTGTTTCTTTCTTCATTCTTTCTTCTTCCTTTCTTCTTTCTTTCTACTTTCTTTCTTCTTTCTTTCTTCTTTCTTTCTTCTTTCTTTCTTCTTTCTTTTTCTTTCTTCTTCTTTCTTCTTTCTTTCTTCTTGGTTCTTTCTTTCTTTCTTTCTTTCTTCTTTCTTCTTTCTTTCTTCTGTCTTTCTTCTGTCTTTCTTCTTTCTTCTTTCTTTCTTCTTTCTTTCTTCTTTCTTCTTTCTTCTTTCTTTTATCTTTATTTTTCTTTCTTCTTTCTTCCTTCTTTCATCTTTCTTTTTCTTTCTTCTTCTTTCTTTCTTTCTTCTTTCTTCTTTCTTTCTTCTTTCTTTCTTCTTTCTTTCTTCTTTCTTTCTTCTTTCTTTCTTCTTTCTTTCTTCTTTCTTTCCTCTTTATTTCTTCTTTCTTTCTTACTTCTTTCTTCTTTCTTGCTTACTCCTTTATTCTTTCTTACTTCTTTCTTTCTTTCTTCTTTCTTTCTTTCTTCTTTCTTTCTTCTTCTTTCTTCTTTCTTTCTTCTTTCTTTCTTCTTTCTTCTTTCTTACTTCTTTCTTACTTCTTTCTTTCTTCTTTCTTTCTTCTTTCTTTCTTCTTTCTTTCTTCTTTCTTTCTTCTTTCACTCTTCTTTCTTTCTTCTTTCCTCTTTCTTTCTTCTTTCTTACTTCTTTCTTTCTTCTTTCTTACTTCTTTCTTACTTCTTTCTTACTACTTTCTTACTTCTTTCTTTCTTCATTCTTACTTCTTTCTTTCTTACTTCTTTCTTACTTCTTTCTTACTTATTTCTTACTTCTTTCTAACTTCTTTCTTACTTATTTCTTACTTCTTTCTAACTTCTTTCTTACTTCTTTCTTACTTCTTTCTAACTTCTTTCTTTCTTCTTTCTTTCTTCTTTCTTTCTTACTTCTTTCTTACTTCTTTCTAACTTCTTTCTTTCTTCTTTCTTTCTTCTTTCTTACTTCTACCTTCTTTCTTTCTTACTTCTTTCTTACTTCTTTTTTACTTCTTTCTTTCTTCTTTCTTTCTTCTTTCTTACTTCTTTCTTCATTCTTTCTTACTTATTTCTTACTTCTTTGTTACTTCTTTCTTACTTCTTTCTTTCTTCTTTCTTTCTTCTTTCTTTCTTCTTTCTTTATTCTTTCTTTCTTATTTCTTACTTCTTTCTTTCTTCACTCTTTCTTCTTTCTTTCTTCTTTCTTTCTTTCTTACTTCTTTCTTACTTCTTTCTTACTTCTTTCTTACTACTTTCTAACTTCTTACTTCTTTCTATCTTCTTTCTTACTTCTTTCTTACTTCTTTCTTTCTTTCTTCTTTCTTTCTTCTTTCTTTCTTCTTTCTTTCTTCTTTCTTCTTTCTTTCTTCTTTCTTTCTTTCTTACTTCTTTCTTACTTCTTTTTTTCTTTCTTCTTTCTTTCTTCTTTCTTTCTTCTTTCTTTCTTCTTTCTTTCTTCTTTCTTTCTGCTTTCTTTCTTCTTTCTTTCTTACTTATTTCATACTTCTTTCTTACTTATTTCTTACTTCTTTCTAACTTCTTTCTTACTTCTTTCTTACTTCTTTCTAACTTCTTTCTTTCTTCTTTCTTTCTTCTTTCTTTCTTCTTTCTTTCTTACTTCTTTCTTACTTCTTTCTTCTTTCTTTCTTCTTTCTTACTTCTTTCTTTCTTATTTCTTACTTCTTTCTTACTTCTTTCTTACTTCTTTCTTACTTCTTTCTAACTTCTTTTTTCTTCTTTCTTTCTTCTTTATTTCTTCTTCCTTTCTTACTTCTTTCTTACTTCTTTCTTACTTCTTTCTTTCTTACTTCTTTCTTACTTCTTTCGTACTTCTTTCTTTACTTCTTTCTTGCTTCTTTCTTACTTCTTTCTTCCTTCTTTCTTACTTCTTCCTTACTTCTTTCTTATTTCTTTCTTTCTTCTTTCTTTCTTCTTTCTTTCTTCTTTCTTTCTTCTTTCTTTCTTACTTCTTTCTTACTTCGTTCTTACTTCTTTCTTTCTTACTTCTTTCTTACTTCTTTTGTACTTCTTTCTTACTTCTTTCTTACTTCTTTCTTCTTTCTTTCTTACTTCTTTCTTACTTCTTTCTTTCTTCTTTCTTACTTCTTTCTTTCTTCTTTCTTACTTCTTTCTTTCTTCTTTCTTACTTCCTTCTTACTTCTTTCTTACTTCCTTTTTACTTCTTTCTTCTTTCTTTCTTACTTCTTTCTTACTTCTTTCTTACTTCTTTCTTACTTCTTTCTTTCTTTCTTCTTGCTTTCCTCTTTCTTTCTTATTTCTAAATGCTTTCTAACTTCTTTCTAACTTCTTTCTAATTTCTTTCTTACTTCTTTCTTTCTTACTTCTTTCTTCTTTCTTTCTTCTTTCTTTCTTACTTCTTTCTTACTTCTTTCTTACTTCATTCTTAATTCTTTCTTTCTTTCTTCTTTCTTCCTTCTTTCTTCCTTCTTTCTTTCTTCTTTCTTTCTTCTGTCTTCCTTCTTTCTTTCTTTCTTCTTTCTTCTTTCTTTCTTCTTTCTTTCTTTGTACTTTCTTTCTTTCTTTCTTTCTTCTTTCTTTCTTACTTCTTTCTTACTTCTTTCTTACTTCTTTCTTCTTTCGTCTTTCTTTCTTCTTTCTTTCTTCTTTCTTTCTTACTTCTTTCTTACTTCTTTCTTACCTCTTTCTTACTTCTTTCTAACTTCTTTCTTACTACTTTCCTTTTTCTTTCTTTCTTTCTTTGTTCTTTCTTTCTTTTTTTCTACTTTCTTTATTCTTTCTTTCTTCTTTCTTCTTTATTCTTTCTTTCTTCTTTCTTCTTTCTTCTTTCTTTCTTCGTTCTTTCTTTGTTCTTTCTTCTTTCTTCTCTCTTTCTTTCTTCTTTCTTTCTTCTTTCTTTCTTCTTTCTTTCTTCTTTCTTTATTCTTTCTTTCTTTTTTCTTACTTCTTTCTTACTTATTTCTTCTTTCTTCTTTCTTTCTTCTTTCTTTCTTCTTTCTTCTTTCTTTCTTACTTCTTTCATACTTCTTCCTTACTTCTTTCTTACTACATTCTAACTTCTTTCTTACTTCTTTCTTACTTCTTTCTTACTTCTTTCTTTCTTTCTTCTTTCTTTCTTCTTTCTTTCTTCTTTCTTTCTTATTTCTTTCTTCTTTCTTTCTTTCTTACTTCCTTCTTACTTCTTTCTTTCTTTCTTCTTTCTTTTTCTTTCTTTCTTTCTTACTTCTTTCTTCTTTCTTTCTTTCTTCTTTCTTTCTTCTTTCTTTCTTCTTTCTTTCTTCTTTCTTTCTTCTTTCTTTCTTCTTTCTTTCTTCTTTCTTTCTTTCTTACTTCTTTTTTACTTCTTTCTTTCTTCTTTCTTTCTTACTTATTTAATACTTCTTTCTTACTTATATCTAACTTCTTTCTTACTTCTTTCTTTCTCTCTTTCTTCTTTCTTCTTTCTTACTTCTTTATTACTTCTTTCTTTCTTTCTTCTTTCTTTCTTCTTTCTTTCTTATTTCTTACTTCTTTCTAACTTCTTTCTTTCTTTCTTCTTTCTTTCTTCTTTCTTTCTTCATTCTTTCTTCTTACTTTCTTCTTTCCTCCTTCTTTCTTTTTTCTTTCTTTCTTCTTTCTTCTTTCTTTCTTAATTCTTTCTTTCTTTCTTCTTCCTTCTTTCTTTCTTCTTTCTTTTTTCTTTCTTCTTTCTTTCTTCATACTTTCTTCTTTCTCTCTTCTTTCCTCTTTGTTTCTTTCTTCTTTCTTTCTTCTTTCTTTCTTCTTTCTTTCTTCTTTCTTCCTTACTTCTTTCTTTCTTTCTTCTTCCTTTCTTTCTTGCTTCTTTCTTTCTTCTTTCTTTCTTCTTTCTTTCGTCTTTCTTTCATCTTTCTTTCTTCTTTCTTTCTTACTTCTTCCTTCTTTGTTACTTCTTTCTTACTTCTTTCTTTCTTATTTCTTTTTTCTTTTTTTCTTCTTTCTTTCTTCTTTCTTTCTTTCTTCTTTCTTTCATCTTTCTTTCTTCTTTCTTCATTCTTTCTTCTTTCTTTAATTTTTCTTTCTTCTTTCTTTCTTGTTCTTCTTTCTTTCTTCTTTCTTTATTTCTTCTTTCTTTCGTTTCTCTTCTTTTTTTCTTAATTCTTTCTTTCTTCTTTCTTTCTTCTTTCTTTCTTCTTTCATTCTTCTTTCTTTCTTCTTTTTTCTTCTTTCTTTCTTCTTTCTTACTTGTTTCTTTCTTCTTTCTTCTTTCTTTCTTCTTACTTTCCTCTTTCTTTCTTCTTTCTTTCTTCTTTCTTTCTCCTTTTTTCTTTCTTTCTTTCTTGTTTCTTTCTTCTTACTTCTTTCTTTCTTCTTTCTTTCTTCTTTCTTCTTTCATTCTTCTTTCTTTCTTTCTTCTTTCGTTCTTCTTTCTTCTTTATTTCTTCCTTCTTTCTTTCATCTTTCTTTCTTTCTTTCTTCTTTCTTTCTTCCTTCTTTCTTCCTTCTTTCTTTCTTTGTTCCTTTTTTCTTCCTTCTTTCTTTCTTTATTTCTTCTTTCTTTATTCATTCTTTCTTCTTTCTTTCTTCTTTCCTCTTTCTTTCTTTCTTCTTTCTTTCTTCTTTCTTTCTTCATTCTTTCTTCTTTCTTTCTTCTTTCCTCTTTCTTTCTTTCTTCTTTCTTTCTTCTTTCTTTCTTCTTACTTTCTTCTTTCTTTCTTCTTTCTTTCTGCTTTCTTTCTTCCTTCTTTCTTCCTTCTTTCTTTCTTTCTTTCTTCTTTCTTTCTTCATTCTTTCTTCTTTCTTTCTTCTTTCCTCTTTCTTTCTTTCTTCTTTCTTTCTTCTTTCTTTCTTCTTTCTTTCTTCTTTCTTCTTTCTTTCTTCTTTCTTTCTTCTTTCTTTCTTCTCTCTTTCTTCTTTCTTTCTTCTTTCTTCTTTCTTTCTTCTTTCTGTCTTCTTTCCTCTTTCTCTCTTTCTTCTTTCTTTCTTCTTTCTTTCTTCTTTCTTTCTTCTTTCTTCTTTCTTTCTTCTTTCTTTCTTCTTTTTTTCTTCTTTCTTTTTCTTTATTTTTCTTCTTTTATTCTTCTTTATTCTTTTTTTATACTTTCTTTCTTCTTCCTTCTTCTTTCTTTCTTCTTTCTTCTTTCTTTCTTCTTTCTTTTTCTTTCTTCTTCTTTCTTCTTTCTTTCTTCTTTCTTTCTTCTTTCTTTCTTCTTTCTTTCTTCTTTCTTTCTTCTTTCTTTTCCTTTCTTCTTTCTTTCTTCTTTCTTTCTTCTCTCTTTCTTCTCTCTTTCTTCTTTCTTTCTTCTTTCTTTCTTCTTTCTTTCTTCTTTCTTTTCCTTTCTTCTTCTTTCTTCATTCTTTCTTCTTTGTTTCTTCTTTCATTCTACTTTCTTTCTTCTTTCTTTCTTCTTTCTTTTTCTTTCTTTTTCTTTCTTCTTTCTTTCTTCTTTTTTTCTTTCTTCTTCTTTCTTCTTTCTTTCTTACTTCTTTCTTCTTTCTTTCTTCTTTCTTTCTTCTTTCTTTCTTATTTCTTTCTACTTTCTTCTTCCTTCTTTCTTTTATCTTTATTTTTCTTTCTTCTTTCTTTCTTCTTTCTTCTTTCTTTCTTCTTTCTTCTTTCTTTCTTCTTTCTTTTTCTTTCTTCTTATTTCTTCTTTCTTACTTCTTTCTTACTTCTTTCTGCCTTCTTTCTTTCTTCTTTCTTTCTTCTTTCTTTCTTCTTTCTTTCTTCTTTCTCTCTTATTTCTTTCTTCTTTCTTCTTTCTTTCTTCTTTCTCTCTTCTTACTTTCTTCTTTCTTCTTTCTTTCTTCTTTCTTTTTCTTTATTTTTCTTTCTTCTTTTTTTCTTCTTTATTCTTTCTTTTTCTTTTTCTTTCTTCTTTCTTTCTTCATTCTTTCTTCTTTCTTCTTTCTTTCTTCTCTCTTTCTTCTTTCATTCTTCATTATTTCTTCTTTCTTTCTTCTTTCTTTCTTCTTTCTTTATTCTTTCTTTTCCTTTCTTCTTCTTTCTTCATTCTTTCTTCTTTCTTTCTTCTTTCTTTTTTCTTTCTTTCTTCTTTCTTTTTCTTTCTTTTTCTTTCTTCTTTCTTTCTTCTATCTTTTTTCTTTCTCCTTTGTTTTTCTTTCTTCCTCTTTATTCTTGCTTTCTTCTTTCTTACTTCTCTCTTACTTCTTTCTTTCTTCTTTCTTTCTTCTTTCTCTATTCTTTCTCTCTTCTTTCTTCTTTCTTTCTTTTTTCTTTCTTCTTTCTTTCTTCTTTCTTTCTTCTTTCTTGCTTCCTTTTTCTTTATTCTTCTTTCTTCTTTCTTTCTTCTTTCTTTTTTCTTTCTTCTTGCTTCTTTCTTCTCTCTTTCTTCATGCTTTCTTCATGCTTTCTTCATTCTTTCTTCTTTCTTTCTTCTCTCTTTCTTCTTCCTTTCTTCTTTCTTCTTTCTTTCTTCTTTCTTTCTTCTTTCTTTCTTTTTTCTTTCTTCTTTCTTTCTTCTTTCTTTTCCATTCTTCATTTTTTCCTCTTTCTTTCTTCTTTCTTTCTTCTTTCTGTTCCATTATTCTTCTTTCTTCTTTCTTTCTTCTTTCTTTCTTCTTCCTTTCTTCTTTCTTTCTTCTTTCTTTCTTCTCTCTTTCTTTCTTTCTTCTTTCTTCCTTTCTTCTTTCTTTCTTCGTACTTTATTTCTTCTTTCTTTCTTCTTTCTTACTTCTTTCGTTCTTTCTCCTTTTATTACTTAATTCTTTCTTCCTTCTTTCTTTCTTTATTTCTTCTTTCTTTATTCATTCTTTCTTCTTTCTTTCTTCTTTCCTCTTTCTTTCTTTCTTCTTTCTTTCTTCTTTCTTTCTTCATTCTTTCTTCTTTCTTTCTTCTTTCCTCTTTCTTTCTTTCTTCTTTCTTTCTTCTTTCTTTCTTCTTTCTTTCTTCTTTCTTTCTTCTTTCTTTCTTCTTTCTTTCTGCTTTCTTTCTTCCTTCTTTCTTCCTTCTTTCTTTCTTTCTTTCTTCTTTCTTTCTTCATTCTTTCTTCTTTCTTTCTTCTTTCCTCTTTCTTTCTTTCTTCTTTCTTTCTTCTTTCTTTCTTCTTTCTTTCTTCTTTCTTCTTTCTTTCTTCTTTCTTTCTTCTTTCTTTCTTCTCTCTTTCTTCTTTCTTTCTTCTTTCTTCTTTCTATCTTTCTTCTTTCTTTCTTCTTTCTTTCTTCTTTCTTTCTTCTTTCTTCTTTCTTTCTTCTTTCTTTCTTCTTTCTTTCTTCTTTCTTTTTCTTTATCTCCTTTCTTTTTTCTTCTTTCTTTCTTCTTTCTTTCTTCTTTCTTTCTTCTTTCTTTCTTCTTTCTTTCATCTTTCATTCTTCTTTCTTTCTTCTTTCTTTCTTCTTTCTTTTTCTTTCTTCTCCTTTATTCTTTCTTCTTTCTTTATTCTTTCTTTCTTCCTTCTTTCTTCTTTCTTTCTTCTTTCTTCTTTCTTTCTTCTTTCTTTCTTCTTTCTTTTTCTTTCTTCTTATTTCTTCTTTCTTTCTTCTTTCTTCTTCCTTTCTTCTTTCTTTCTTCTTTCTTTCTTCTTTCTTTCTTCTTTCTTTTTTTTTTCTTCTTCTTTCTTCTTTCTTTCTTCTTGCTTCTTTCCTTCTTTCTTCTTTCTTTCTTCTTTCTTTCTTCTTTCATCTTTCTTTCTTCTCTCTTTCTTGTTTCTTTCTTCATTCTTTCTTCTTCCTTTCTTCTTTCTTTCTTCTTTCTTTCTTCTTTCTTTCTTCTTTCTTTTTCTTTCTTCTTCTTTCTTCTTTCTTTCTTCTTGGTTCTTTCTTTCTTTCTTTCTTTCTTCTTTCTTCTTTCTTTCTTCTGTCTTTCTTCTGTCTTTCTTCTTTCTTCTTTCTTTCTTCTTTCTTTCTTCTTTCTTCTTTCTTCTTTCTTCTTTCTTTTATCTTTATTTTTCTTTCTTCTTTCTTCCTTCTTTCATCTTTCTTTTTCTTTCTTCTTCTTTCTTTCTTTCTTCTTTCTTCTTTCTTTCTTCTTTCTTTCTTCTTTCTTTCTTCTTTCTTTCTTCTTTCTTTCTTCTTTCTTTCCTCTTTATTTCTTCTTTCTTTCTTACTTCTTTCTTCTTTCTTGCTTACTCCTTTATTCTTTCTTACTTCTTTCTTTCTTTCTTCTTTCTTTCTTTCTTCTTTCTTTCTTCTTCTTTCTTCTTTCTTTCTTCTTTCTTTCTTCTTTCTTCTTTCTTACTTCTTTCTTACTTCTTTCTTTCTTCTTTCTTTCTTCTTTCTTTCTTCTTTCTTTCTTCTTTCACTCTTCTTTCTTTCTTCTTTCCTCTTTCTTTCTTCTTTCTTACTTCTTTCTTTCTTCTTTCTTACTTCTTTCTTACTTCTTTCTTACTACTTTCTTACTTCTTTCTTTCTTCATTCTTACTTCTTTCTTTCTTACTTCTTTCTTACTTCTTTCTTACTTATTTCTTACTTCTTTCTAACTTCTTTCTTACTTATTTCTTACTTCTTTCTAACTTCTTTCTTACTTCTTTCTTACTTCTTTCTAACTTCTTTCTTTCTTCTTTCTTTCTTCTTTCTTTCTTACTTCTTTCTTACTTCTTTCTAACTTCTTTCTTTCTTCTTTCTTTCTTCTTTCTTACTTCTACCTTCTTTCTTTCTTACTTCTTTCTTACTTCTTTTTTACTTCTTTCTTTCTTCTTTCTTTCTTCTTTCTTACTTCTTTCTTCTTTCTTTCTTACTTATTTCTTACTTCTTTGTTACTTCTTTCTTACTTCTTTCTTTCTTCTTTCTTTCTTCTTTCTTTCTTCTTTCTTTATTCTTTCTTTCTTATTTCTTACTTCTTTCTTTCTTCACTCTTTCTTCTTTCTTTCTTCTTTCTTTCTTTCTTACTTCTTTCTTACTTCTTTCTTACTTCTTTCTTACTACTTTCTAACTTCTTACTTCTTTCTATCTTCTTTCTTACTTCTTTCTTACTTCTTTCTTTCTTTCTTCTTTCTTTCTTCTTTCTTTCTTCTTTCTTTCTTCTTTCTTCTTTCTTTCTTCTTTCTTTCTTTCTTACTTCTTTCTTACTTCTTTTTTTCTTTCTTCTTTCTTTCTTCTTTCTTTCTTCTTTCTTTCTTCTTTCTTTCTTCTTTCTTTCTTCTTTCTTTCTTCTTTCTTTCTTACTTATTTCATACTTCTTTCTTACTTATTTCTTACTTCTTTCTAACTTCTTTCTTACTTCTTTCTTACTTCTTTCTAACTTCTTTCTTTCTTCTTTCTTTCTTCTTTCTTTCTTCTTTCTTTCTTACTTCTTTCTTACTTCTTTCTTCTTTCTTTCTTCTTTCTTACTTCTTTCTTTCTTATTTCTTACTTCTTTCTTACTTCTTTCTTACTTCTTTCTTACTTCTTTCTAACTTCTTTTTTCTTCTTTCTTTCTTCTTTATTTCTTCTACCTTTCTTACTTCTTTCTTACTTCTTTCTTACTTCTTTCTTTCTTACTTCTTTCTTACTTCTTTCGTACTTCTTTCTTTACTTCTTTCTTGCTTCTTTCTTACTTCTTTCTTTCTTCTTTCTTATTTCTTTCTTTCTTCTTTTTTACTTCATTCTTACTTCTTTCTTACTTCTTTCTTACTTCTAACTTCTTTTTTCTTCTTTCTTTCTTCTTTCTTTCTTCTTTCTTTCTTACTTCTTTCTTACTTCGTTCTTACTTCTTTCTTTCTTACTTCTTTCTTACTTCTTTTGTACTTCTTTCTTACTTCTTTCTTACTTCTTTCTTCTTTCTTTCTTACTTCTTTCTTACTTCTTTCTTTCTTCTTTCTTACTTCTTTCTTTCTTCTTTCTTACTTCTTTCTTTCTTCTTTCTTACTTCTTTCTTACTTCTTTCTTACTTCTTTTTTACTTCTTTCTTCTTTCTTTCTTACTTCTTTCTTACTTCTTTCTTACTTCTTTCTTACTTCTTTCTTTCTTTCTTCTTGCTTTCCTCTTTCTTTCTTATTTCTAAATGCTTTCTAACTTCTTTCTAACTTCTTTCTAATTTCTTTCTTACTTCTTTCTTTCTTACTTCTTTCTTCTTTCTTTCTTCTTTCTTTCTTACTTCTTTCTTACTTCTTTCTTACTTCATTCTTAATTCTTTCTTTCTTTCTTCTTTCTTCCTTCTTTCTTCCTTCTTTCTTTCTTCTTTCTTTCTTCTGTCTTCCTTCTTTCTTTCTTTCTTCTTTCTTCTTTCTTTCTTCTTTCTTTCTTTGTACTTTCTTTCTTTCTTTCTTTCTTTCTTCTTTCTTTCTTCTTTCTTTCTTCTTTCTTTCTTCTTTCTTTCTTACTTCTTTCTTACTTCTTTCTTACTTCTTTCTTCTTTCGTCTTTCTTTCTTCTTTCTTTCTTCTTTCTTTCTTACTTCTTTCTTACTTCTTTCTTACCTCTTTCTTACTTCTTTCTAACTTATTTCTTACTACTTTCCTTTTTCTTTCTCTCTTTCTTTCTTTCTTCTTTCTTTTTTTCTACTTTCTTTATTCTTTCTTTCTTCTTTCTTCTTTATTCTTTCTTTCTTCTTTCTTCTTTCTTCTTTCTTTCTTCGTTCTTTCTTTGTTCTTTCTTCTTTCTTCTCTCTTTCTTTCTTCTTTCTTTCTTCTTTCTTTCTTCTTTCTTTCTTCTTTCTTTATTCTTTCTTTCTTTTTTCTTACTTCTTTCTTACTTATTTCTTCTTTCTTCTTTCTTTCTTCTTTCTTTCTTCTTTCTTCTTTCTTTCTTTCTTCTTTCTTTCTTTCTACTTCTTTTTTACTTCTTTCTTTCTTTCATACTTCTTCCTTACTTCTTTCTTACTACATTCTAACTTCTTTCTTACTTCTTTCTTACTTCTTTCTTACTTCTTTCTTTCTTTCTTCTTTCTTTCTTCCTTCTTTCTTCTTTCTTTCTTCTTTCTTTCTTATTTCTTTCTTCTTTCTTTCTTTCTTACTTCCTTCTTACTTCTTTCTTTCTTTCTTCTTTCTTTTTCTTTCTTTCTTTCTTACTTCTTTCTGCTTTCTTTCTTTCTTCTTTCTTTCTTCTTTCTTTCTTCTTTCTTTCTTCTTTCTTTCTTCTTTCTTTCTTCTTTCTTTCTTCTTTCTTTCTTCTTTCTTTTCCTTTCTTCTTTCTTTCTTCTTTCTTTCTTCTCTCTTTCTTCTCTCTTTCTTCTTTCTTTCTTCTTTCTTTCTTCTTTCTTTCTTCTTTCTTTTCCTTTCTTCTTCTTTCTTCATTCTTTCTTCTTTGTTTCTTCTTTCATTCTACTTTCTTTCTTCTTTCTTTCTTCTTTCTTTTTCTTTCTTTTTCTTTCTTCTTTCTTTCTTCTTTTTTTCTTTCTTCTTCTTTCTTCTTTCTTTCTTACTTCTTTCTTCTTTCTTTCTTCTTTCTTTCTTCTTTCTTTCTTATTTCTTTCTACTTTCTTCTTCCTTCTTTCTTTTATCTTTATTTTTCTTTCTTCTTTCTTTCTTCTTTCTTCTTTCTTTCTTCTTTCTTCTTTCTTTCTTCTTTCTTTTTCTTTCTTCTTATTTCTTCTTTCTTACTTCTTTCTTACTTCTTTCTGCCTTCTTTCTTTCTTCTTTCTTTCTTCTTTCTTTCTTCTTTCTTTCTTCTTTCTCTCTTATTTCTTTCTTCTTTCTTCTTTCTTTCTTCTTTCTCTCTTCTTACTTTCTTCTTTCTTCTTTCTTTCTTCTTTCTTTTTCTTTATTTTTCTTTCTTCTTTTTTTCTTCTTTATTCTTTCTTTTTCTTTTTCTTTCTTCTTTCTTTCTTCATTCTTTCTTCTTTCTTCTTTCTTCTTTCTTTCTTCTCTCTTTCTTCTTTCATTCTTCATTATTTCTTCTTTCTTTCTTCTTTCTTTCTTCTTTCTTTATTCTTTCTTTTCCTTTCTTCTTCTTTCTTCATTCTTTCTTCTTTCTTTCTTCTTTCTTTTTTCTTTCTTTCTTCTTTCTTTTTCTTTCTTTTTCTTTCTTCTTTCTTTCTTCTATCTTTTTTCTTTCTCCTTTGTTTTTCTTTCTTCCTCTTTATTCTTGCTTTCTTCTTTCTTACTTCTCTCTTACTTCTTTCTTTCTTCTTTCTTTCTTCTTTCTCTATTCTTTCTCTCTTCTTTCTTCTTTCTTTCTTTTTTCTTTCTTCTTTCTTTCTTCTTTCTTTCTTCTTTCTTGCTTCCTTTTTCTTTATTCTTCTTTCTTCTTTCTTTCTTCTTTCTTTTTTCTTTCTTCTTGCTTCTTTCTTCTCTCTTTCTTCATGCTTTCTTCATGCTTTCTTCATTCTTTCTTCTTTCTTTCTTCTCTCTTTCTTCTTCCTTTCTTCTTTCTTCTTTCTTTCTTCTTTCTTTCTTCTTTCTTTCTTTTTTCTTTCTTCTTTCTTTCTTCTTTCTTTTCCATTCTTCATTTTTTCCTCTTTCTTTCTTCTTTCTTTCTTCTTTCTGTTCCATTATTCTTCTTTCTTCTTTCTTTCTTCTTTCTTTCTTCTTCCTTTCTTCTTTCTTTCTTCTTTCTTTCTTCTCTCTTTCTTTCTTTCTTCTTTCTTCCTTTCTTCTTTCTTTCTTCGTACTTTATTTCTTCTTTCTTTCTTCTTTCTTACTTCTTTCGTTCTTTCTCCTTTTATTACTTAATTCTTTCTTCCTTCTTTCTTTCTTTATTTCTTCTTTCTTTATTCATTCTTTCTTCTTTCTTTCTTCTTTCCTCTTTCTTTCTTTCTTCTTTCTTTCTTCTTTCTTTCTTCATTCTTTCTTCTTTCTTTCTTCTTTCCTCTTTCTTTCTTTCTTCTTTCTTTCTTCTTTCTTTCTTCTTTCTTTCTTCTTTCTTTCTTCTTTCTTTCTTCTTTCTTTCTGCTTTCTTTCTTCCTTCTTTCTTCCTTCTTTCTTTCTTTCTTTCTTCTTTCTTTCTTCATTCTTTCTTCTTTCTTTCTTCTTTCCTCTTTCTTTCTTTCTTCTTTCTTTCTTCTTTCTTTCTTCTTTCTTTCTTCTTTCTTCTTTCTTTCTTCTTTCTTTCTTCTTTCTTTCTTCTCTCTTTCTTCTCTCTTTCTTCTTTCTTCTTTCTTTCTTCTTTCTATCTTCTTTCCTCTTTCTCTCTTTCTTCTTTCTTTCTTCTTTCTTTCTTCTTTCTTTCTTCTTTCTTCTTTCTTTCTTCTTTCTTTCTTCTTTCTTTCTTCTTTCTTTTTCTTTATCTCCTTTCTTTTTTCTTCTTTCTTTCTTCTTTCTTTCTTCTTTCTTTCTTCTTTCTTTCTTCTTTCTTTCATCTTTCATTCTTCTTTCTTTCTTCTTTCTTTCTTCTTTCTTTTTCTTTCTTCTCCTTTATTCTTTCTTCTTTCTTTCTTCTTTCTTTCTTCCTTCTTTCTTCTTTCTTTCTTCTTTCTTCTTTCTTTCTTCTTTCTTTCTTCTTTCTTTTTCTTTCTTCTTATTTCTTCTTTCTTTCTTCTTTCTTCTTCCTTTCTTCTTTCTTTCTTCTTTCTTTCTTCTTTCTTTCTTCTTTCTTTTTTTTTTCTTCTTCTTTCTTCTTTCTTTCTTCTTGCTTCTTTCCTTCTTTCTTCTTTCTTTCTTCTTTCTTTCTTCTTTCATCTTTCTTTCTTCTCTCTTTCTTGTTTCTTTCTTCATTCTTTCTTCTTCCTTTCTTCTTTCTTTCTTCTTTCTTTCTTCTTTCTTTCTTCTTTCTTTTTCTTTCTTCTTCTTTCTTCTTTCTTTCTTCTTGGTTCTTTCTTTCTTTCTTTCTTTCTTCTTTCTTCTTTCTTTCTTCTGTCTTTCTTCTGTCTTTCTTCTTTCTTCTTTCTTTCTTCTTTCTTTCTTCTTTCTTCTTTCTTCTTTCTTCTTTCTTTTATCTTTATTTTTCTTTCTTCTTTCTTCCTTCTTTCATCTTTCTTTTTCTTTCTTCTTCTTTCTTTCTTTCTTCTTTCTTCTTTCTTTCTTCTTTCTTTCTTCTTTCTTTCTTCTTTCTTTCTTCTTTCTTTCTTCTTTCTTTCCTCTTTATTTCTTCTTTCTTTCTTACTTCTTTCTTCTTTCTTGCTTACTCCTTTATTCTTTCTTACTTCTTTCTTTCTTTCTTCTTTCTTTCTTTCTTCTTTCTTTCTTCTTCTTTCTTCTTTCTTTCTTCTTTCTTTCTTCTTTCTTCTTTCTTACTTCTTTCTTACTTCTTTCTTTCTTCTTTCTTTCTTCTTTCTTTCTTCTTTCTTTCTTCTTTCACTCTTCTTTCTTTCTTCTTTCCTCTTTCTTTCTTCTTTCTTACTTCTTTCTTTCTTCTTTCTTACTTCTTTCTTACTTCTTTCTTACTACTTTCTTACTTCTTTCTTTCTTCATTCTTACTTCTTACTTTCTTACTTCTTTCTTACTTCTTTCTTACTTATTTCTTACTTCTTTCTAACTTCTTTCTTACTTATTTCTTACTTCTTTCTAACTTCTTTCTTACTTCTTTCTTACTTCTTTCTAACTTCTTTCTTTCTTCTTTCTTTCTTCTTTCTTTCTTACTTCTTTCTTACTTCTTTCTAACTTCTTTCTTTCTTCTTTCTTTCTTCTTTCTTACTTCTACCTTCTTTCTTTCTTACTTCTTTCTTACTTCTTTTTTACTTCTTTCTTTCTTCTTTCTTTCTTCTTTCTTACTTCTTTCTTCTTTCTTTCTTACTTATTTCTTACTTCTTTGTTACTTCTTTCTTACTTCTTTCTTTCTTCTTTCTTTCTTCTTTCTTTCTTCTTTCTTTATTCTTTCTTTCTTATTTCTTACTTCTTTCTTTCTTCACTCTTTCTTCTTTCTTTCTTCTTTCTTTCTTTCTTACTTCTTTCTTACTTCTTTCTTACTTCTTTCTTACTACTTTCTAACTTCTTACTTCTTTCTATCTTCTTTCTTACTTCTTTCTTACTTCTTTCTTTCTTTCTTCTTTCTTTCTTCTTTCTTTCTTCTTTCTTTCTTCTTTCTTCTTTCTTTCTTCTTTCTTTCTTTCTTACTTCTTTCTTACTTCTTTTTTTCTTTCTTCTTTCTTTCTTCTTTCTTTCTTCTTTCTTTCTTCTTTCTTTCTTCTTTCTTTCTTCTTTCTTTCTTACTTATTTCATACTTCTTTCTTACTTATTTCTTACTTCTTTCTTACTTCTTTCTTACTTCTTTCTTACTTCTTTCTAACTTCTTTTTTCTTCTTTCTTTCTTCTTTATTTCTTCTACCTTTCTTACTTCTTTCTTACTTCTTTCTTACTTCTTTCTTTCTTACTTCTTTCTTACTTCTTTCGTACTTCTTTCTTTACTTCTTTCTTGCTTCTTTCTTACTTCTTTCTTTCTTCTTTCTTATTTCTTTCTTTCTTCTTTTTTACTTCATTCTTACTTCTTTCTTACTTCTTTCTTACTTCTAACTTCTTTTTTCTTCTTTCTTTCTTCTTTCTTTCTTCTTTCTTTCTTACTTCTTTCTTACTTCGTTCTTACTTCTTTCTTTCTTACTTCTTTCTTACTTCTTTTGTACTTCTTTCTTACTTCTTTCTTACTTCTTTCTTCTTTCTTTCTTACTTCTTTCTTACTTCTTTCTTTCTTCTTTCTTACTTCTTTCTTTCTTCTTTCTTACTTCTTTCTTTCTTCTTTCTTACTTCTTTCTTACTTCTTTCTTACTTCTTTTTTACTTCTTTCTTCTTTCTTTCTTACTTCTTTCTTACTTCTTTCTTACTTCTTTCTTTCTTTCTTCTTGCTTTCCTCTTTCTTTCTTATTTCTAAATGCTTTCTAACTTCTTTCTAACTTCTTTCTAATTTCTTTCTTACTTCTTTCTTTCTTACTTCTTTCTTCTTTCTTTCTTCTTTCTTTCTTACTTCTTTCTTACTTCTTTCTTACTTCATTCTTAATTCTTTCTTTCTTTCTTCTTTCTTCCTTCTTTCTTCCTTCTTTCTTTCTTCTTTCTTTCTTCTGTCTTCCTTCTTTCTTTCTTTCTTCTTTCTTCTTTCTTTCTTCTTTCTTTCTTTGTACTTTCTTTCTTTCTTTCTTTCTTCTTTCTTTCTTCTTTCTTTCTTCTTTCTTTCTTCTTTCTTTCTTACTTCTTTCTTACTTCTTTCTTACTTCTTTCTTCTTTCGTCTTTCTTTCTTCTTTCTTTCTTCTTTCTTTCTTACTTCTTTCTTACTTCTTTCTTACCTCTTTCTTACTTCTTTCTAACTTATTTCTTACTACTTTCCTTTTTCTTTCTTTCTTTCTTTGTTCTTTCTTTCTTTTTTTCTACTTTCTTTATTCTTTCTTTCTTCTTTCTTCTTTATTCTTTCTTTCTTCTTTCTTCTTTCTTCTTTCTTTCTTCGTTCTTTCTTTGTTCTTTCTTCTTTCTTCTCTCTTTCTTTCTTCTTTCTTTCTTCTTTCTTTCTTCTTTCTTTCTTCTTTCTTTATTCTTTCTTTCTTTTTTCTTACTTCTTTCTTACTTATTTCTTCTTTCTTCTTTCTTTCTTCTTTCTTTCTTCTTTCTTCTTTCTTTCTTACTTCTTTCATACTTCTTCCTTACTTCTTTCTTACTACATTCTAACTTCTTTCTTACTTCTTTCTTACTTCTTTCTTACTTCTTTCTTTCTTTCTTCTTTCTTTCTTCTTTCTTTCTTCTTTCTTTCTTATTTCTTTCTTCTTTCTTTCTTTCTTACTTCCTTCTTACTTCTTTCTTTCTTTCTTCTTTCTTTTTCTTTCTTTCTTTCTTACTTCTTTCTTCTTTCTTTCTTTCTTCTTTCTTTCTTCTTTCTTTCTTCTTTCTTTCTTCTTTCTTTCTTCTTTCTTTCTTCTTTCTTTCTTCTTTCTTTCTTTCTTACTTCTTTTTTACTTCTTTCTTTCTTCTTTCTTTCTTACTTATTTAATACTTCTTTCTTACTTATATCTAACTTCTTTCTTACTTCTTTCTTTCTCTCTTTCTTCTTTCTTCTTTCTTACTTCTTTATTACTTCTTTCTTTCTTTCTTCTTTCTTTCTTCTTTCTTTCTTATTTCTTACTTCTTTCTAACTTCTTTCTTTCTTTCTTCTTTCTTCTTTCTTTCTTCATTCTTTCTTCTTACTTTCTTCTTTCCTCCTTCTTTCTTTTTTCTTTCTTTCTTCTTTCTTCTTTCTTTCTTAATTCTTTCTTTCTTTCTTCTTCCTTCTTTCTTTCTTCTTTCTTTTTTCTTTCTTCTTTCTTTCTTCATACTTTCTTCTTTCTCTCTTCTTTCCTCTTTGTTTCTTTCTTCTTTCTTTCTTCTTTCTTTCTTCTTTCTTTCTTCTTTCTTCCTTACTTCTTTCTTTCTTTCTTCTTCCTTTCTTTCTTGCTTCTTTCTTTCTTCTTTCTTTCTTCTTTCTTTCGTCTTTCTTTCATTTTTCTTTCTTCTTTCTTTCTTACTTCTTCCTTCTTTGTTACTTCTTTCTTACTTCTTTCTTTCTTATTTCTTTTTTCTTTTTTTCTTCTTTCTTTCTTCTTTCTTTCTTTCTTCTTTCTTTCATCTTTCTTTCTTTCTTCTTTCTTTCTTCTTTCTTTCTTCTTTCTTCTTTCTTTCTTCTATCTTTAATTTTTCTTTCTTCTTTCTTTCTTATTCTTCTTTCTTTCTTCTTTCTTTATTTCTTCTTTCTTTCGTTTCTCTTCTTTTTTTCTTAATTCTTTCTTTCTTCTTTCTTTCTTCTTTCTTTCTTCTTTCATTCTTCTTTCTTTCTTCTTTTTTCTTCTTTCTTTCTTCATTCTTACTTGTTTCTTTCTTCTTTCTTCTTTCTTTCTTCTTACTTTCCTCTTTCTTTCTTCTTTCTTTCTTCTTTCTTTCTCCTTTTTTCTTTCTTTCTTTCTTGTTTCTTTCTTCTTACTTCTTTCTTTCTTCTTTCTTTCTTCTTTCTTCTTTCATTCTTCTTTCTTTCTTTCTTCTTTCGTTCTTCTTTCTTCTTTCTTTCTTCCTTCTTTCTTTCATCTTTCTTTCTTTCTTTCTTCTTTCTTTCTTCCTTCTTTCTTCCTTCTTTCTTTCTTTCTTCCTTTTTTCTTCCTTCTTTCTTTCTTTATTTCTTCTTTCTTTATTCATTCTTTCTTCTTTCTTTCTTCTTTCCTCTTTCTTTCTTTCTTCTTTCTTTCTTCTTTCTTTCTTCATTCTTTCTTCTTTTTTCTTCTTTCCTCTTTCTTTCTTTCTTCTTTCTTTCTTCTTTCTTTCTTCTTTCTTTCTTCTTTCTTTCTTCTTTCTTTCTGCTTTCTTTCTTCCTTCTTTCTTCCTTCTTTCTTTCTTTCTTTCTTCTTTCTTTCTTCATTCTTTCTTCTTTCTTTCTTCTTTCCTCTTTCTTTCTTTCTTCTTTCTTTCTTCTTTCTTTCTTCTTTCTTTCTTCTTTCTTTCTGCTTTCTTTCTTCCTTCTTTCTTCCTTCTTTCTTTCTTTCTTTCTTCTTTCTTTCTTCATTCTTTCTTCTTTCTTTCTTCTTTCCTCTTTCTTTCTTTCTTCTTTCTTTCTTCTTTCTTTCTTCTTTCTTTCTTCTTTCTTTCTTCTTTCTTCTTTCTTTCTTCTTTCTTTCTTCTTTCTTTCTTCTCTCTTTCTTCTTTCTTTCTTCTTTCTTCTTTCTTTCTTCTTTCTATCTTCTTTCCTCTTTCTCTCTTTCTTCTTTCTTTCTTCTTTCTTTCTTCTTTCTTTCTTCTTTCTTCTTTCTTTCTTCTTTCTTTCTTCTTTTTTTCTTCTTTCTTTTTCTTTATTTTTCTTCTTTTATTCTTCTTTATTCTTTCTTTATACTTTCTTTCTTCTTCCTTCTTCTTTCCTTCTTCTTTCTTCTTTCTTTCTTCTTTCTTTCTTAATTCTTTCTTACTTCTTTCTTACCTCTTCTTTGTTATTTCTTTTTTTCTTCTTTCTTTCTTTCGTCTTTCTTTGTTCTTTCTTTCTTGTTTCTTTCTTCCTTCTTTCTTCCTTCTTTCTTTCTTCTTTCTTTCTTCATTCTTTCTTCTTTATTTCTTCTTTCCTCTTTCTTTCTTTCTTCTTTCTTTCTTCTTTCTTTCAACTTTCTTCTTTCTTTCTTCTTTCTTTCTTCTTTCTTTTTCTTTATCTCCTTTCTTTTTTCTTCTTTCTTTCTTCTTTCTTTCTTCTTTCTTTCTTCTTTCTTTCTTCTTTCTTTCATCTTTCATTCTTCTTTCTTTCTTCTTTCTTTCTTCTTTCTTTTTCTTTCTTCTCCTTTATTCTTTCTTCTTTCTTTCTTCTTTCTTTCTTCCTTCTTTCTTCTTTCTTTCTTCTTTCTTCTTTCTTTCTTCTTTCTTTCTTCTTTCTTTTTCTTTCTTCTTATTTCTTCTTTCTTTCTTCTTTCTTCTTCCTTTCTTCTTTCTTTCTTCTTTCTTTCTTCTTTCTTTCTTCTTTCTTTTTTTTTTCTTCTTCTTTCTTCTTTCTTTCTTCTTGCTTCTTTCCTTCTTTCTTCTTTCTTTCTTCTTTCTTTCTTCTTTCATCTTTCTTTCTTCTCTCTTTCTTGTTTCTTTCTTCATTCTTTCTTCTTCCTTTCTTCTTTCTTTCTACTTTCTTTCTTCTTTCTTTCTTCTTTCTTTCTTCTTTCTTTCTTCTTTCTTTTTCTTTCTTCTTCTTTCTTCTTTCTTTCTTCTTGGTTCTTTCTTTCTTTCTTTCTTTCTTCTTTCTTCTTTCTTTCTTCTGTCTTTCTTCTGTCTTTCTTCTTTCTTCTTTCTTTCTTCTTTCTTTCTTCTTTCTTCTTTCTTCTTTCTTCTTTCTTTTATCTTTATTTTTCTTTCTTCTTTCTTCCTTCTTTCATCTTTCTTTTTCTTTCTTCTTCTTTCTTTCTTTCTTCTTTCTTCTTTCTTTCTTCTTTCTTTCTTCTTTCTTTCTTCTTTCTTTCTTCTTTCTTTCTTCTTTCTTTCCTCTTTATTTCTTCTTTCTTTCTTACTTCTTTCTTCTTTCTTGCTTACTCCTTTATTCTTTCTTACTTCTTTCTTTCTTTCTTCTTTCTTTCTTTCTTCTTTCTTTCTTCTTCTTTCTTCTTTCTTTCTTCTTTCTTTCTTCTTTCTTCTTTCTTACTTCTTTCTTACTTCTTTCTTTCTTCTTTCTTTCTTCTTTCTTTCTTCTTTCTTTCTTCTTTCACTCTTCTTTCTTTCTTCTTTCCTCTTTCTTTCTTCTTTCTTACTTCTTTCTTTCTTCTTTCTTACTTCTTTCTTACTTCTTTCTTACTACTTTCTTACTTCTTTCTTTCTTCATTCTTACTTCTTTCTTTCTTACTTCTTTCTTACTTCTTTCTTACTTATTTCTTACTTCTTTCTAACTTCTTTCTTACTTATTTCTTACTTCTTTCTAACTTCTTTCTTACTTCTTTCTTACTTCTTTCTAACTTCTTTCTTTCTTCTTTCTTTCTTCTTTCTTTCTTACTTCTTTCTTACTTCTTTCTAACTTCTTTCTTTCTTCTTTCTTTCTTCTTTCTTACTTCTACCTTCTTTCTTTCTTACTTCTTTCTTACTTCTTTTTTACTTCTTTCTTTCTTCTTTCTTTCTTCTTTCTTACTTCTTTCTTCTTTCTTTCTTACTTATTTCTTACTTCTTTGTTACTTCTTTCTTACTTCTTTCTTTCTTCTTTCTTTCTTCTTTCTTTCTTCTTTCTTTATTCTTTCTTTCTTATTTCTTACTTCTTTCTTTCTTCACTCTTTCTTCTTTCTTTCTTCTTTCTTTCTTTCTTACTTCTTTCTTACTTCTTTCTTACTTCTTTCTTACTACTTTCTAACTTCTTACTTCTTTCTATCTTCTTTCTTACTTCTTTCTTACTTCTTTCTTTCTTTCTTCTTTCTTTCTTCTTTCTTTCTTCTTTCTTTCTTCTTTCTTCTTTCTTTCTTCTTTCTTTCTTTCTTACTTCTTTCTTACTTCTTTTTTTCTTTCTTCTTTCTTTCTTCTTTCTTTCTTCTTTCTTTCTTCTTTCTTTCTTCTTTCTTTCTTCTTTCTTTCTTCTTTCTTTCTTCTTTCTTTCTTACTTATTTCATACTTCTTTCTTACTTATTTCTTACTTCTTTCTAACTTCTTTCTTACTTCTTTCTTACTTCTTTCTAACTTCTTTCTTTCTTCTTTCTTTCTTCTTTCTTTCTTCTTTCTTTCTTACTTCTTTCTTACTTCTTTCTTCTTTCTTTCTTCTTTCTTACTTCTTTCTTTCTTATTTCTTACTTCTTTCTTACTTCTTTCTTACTTCTTTCTTACTTCTTTCTAACTTCTTTTTTCTTCTTTCTTTCTTCTTTATTTCTTCTTCCTTTCTTACTTCTTTCTTACTTCTTTCTTACTTCTTTCTTTCTTACTTCTTTCTTACTTCTTTCGTACTTCTTTCTTTACTTCTTTCTTGCTTCTTTCTTACTTCTTTCTTTCTTCTTTCTTATTTCTTTCTTTCTTCTTTTTTACTTCATTCTTACTTCTTTCTTACTTCTTTCTTACTTCTAACTTCTTTTTTCTTCCTTCTTTCTTCTTTCTTTCTTCTTTCTTTCTTACTTCTTTCTTACTTCGTTCTTACTTCTTTCTTTCTTACTTCTTTCTTACTTCTTTTGTACTTCTTTCTTACTTCTTTCTTACTTCTTTCTTCTTTCTTTCTTACTTCTTTCTTACTTCTTTCTTTCTTCTTTCTTACTTCTTTCTTTCTTCTTTCTTACTTCTTTCTTTCTTCTTTCTTACTTCTTTCTTACTTCTTTCTTACTTCTTTTTTACTTCTTTCTTCTTTCTTTCTTACTTCTTTCTTACTTCTTTCTTACTTCTTTCTTACTTCTTTCTTTCTTTCTTCTTGCTTTCCTCTTTCTTTCTTATTTCTAAATGCTTTCTAACTTCTTTCTAACTTCTTTCTAATTTCTTTCTTACTTCTTTCTTTCTTACTTCTTTCTTCTTTCTTTCTTCTTTCTTTCTTACTTCTTTCTTACTTCTTTCTTACTTCATTCTTAATTCTTTCTTTCTTTCTTCTTTCTTCCTTCTTTCTTCCTTCTTTCTTTCTTCTTTCTTTCTTCTGTCTTCCTTCTTTCTTTCTCTCTTCTTTCTTCTTTCTTTCTTCTTTCTTTCTTTGTACTTTCTTTCTTTCTTTCTTTCTTTCTTCTTTCTTTCTTCTTTCTTTCTTCTTTCTTTCTTCTTTCTTTCTTACTTCTTTCTTACTTCTTTCTTACTTCTTTCTTCTTTCGTCTTTCTTTCTTCTTTCTTTCTTCTTTCTTTCTTACTTCTTTCTTACTTCTTTCTTACCTCTTTCTTACTTCTTTCTAACTTATTTCTTACTACTTTCCTTTTTCTTTCTCTCTTTCTTTCTTTCTTCTTTCTTTTTTTCTACTTTCTTTATTCTTTCTTTCTTCTTTCTTCTTTATTCTTTCTTTCTTCTTTCTTCTTTCTTCTTTCTTTCTTCGTTCTTTCTTTGTTCTTTCTTCTTTCTTCTCTCTTTCTTTCTTCTTTCTTTCTTCTTTCTTTCTTCTTTCTTTCTTCTTTCTTTATTCTTTCTTTCTTTTTTCTTACTTCTTTCTTACTTATTTCTTCTTTCTTCTTTCTTTCTTCTTTCTTTCTTCTTTCTTCTTTCTTTCTTTCTTCTTTCTTTCTTTCTACTTCTTTTTTACTTCTTTCTTTCTTTCATACTTCTTCCTTACTTCTTTCTTACTACATTCTAACTTCTTTCTTACTTCTTTCTTACTTCTTTCTTACTTCTTTCTTTCTTTCTTCTTTCTTTCTTCTTTCTTTCTTCTTTCTTTCTTCTTTCTTTCTTATTTCTTTCTTCTTTCTTTCTTTCTTACTTCCTTCTTACTTCTTTCTTTCTTTCTTCTTTCTTTTTCTTTCTTTCTTTCTTACTTCTTTCTTCTTTCTTTCTTTCTTCTTTCTTTCTTCTTTCTTTCTTCTTTCTTTCTTCTTTCTTTCTTCTTTCTTTCTTCTTTCTTTCTTCTTTCTTTCTTTCTACTTCTTTTTTACTTCTTTCTTTCTTCTTTCTTTCTTCTTTCTTTCTTACTTATTTAATACTTCTTTCTTACTTATATCTAACTTCTTTCTTACTTCTTTCTTTCTCTCTTTCTTCTTTCTTCTTTCTTACTTCTTTATTACTTCTTTCTTTCTTTCTTCTTTCTTTCTTCTTTCTTTCTTATTTCTTACTTCTTTCTAACTTCTTTCTTTCTTTCTTCTTTCTTTCTTCTTTCTTTCTTCTTTCATTCTTCTTTCTTTCGTCTTTCTTTCTTCTTTCTTTCTTCTTCCTTTCTTCTTTCTTTCTTCTTTCTTTCTTTGTTCTTTCTTTTTTTCTTTCTTTCTTCTTTCTTTCTTCTTTATTTCTTCTTTCTTTCTTACTTCTTTCTTACTTCTTTCTTCTTTCTTTCTTACTTCTTTCTTATTTCCTTCTTACTTCTTTCTTACTTCTTTGTTACTTTTCTTACTTCTTTCTTTCTTCTTTCTTTCTTCTTTCTTTCTTCTTTCTTTCTTTCTTTCTTATTTCTTTCTTTTTTCTACTTTCTTTCTCCTTTCTTTCTTCTTTCTTCTTTCTTCTTTCTTTCTTCTTTATTCTTTCTTTCTTCGTTCTTTCTTTGTTCTTTCTTTCTTACTTTCTTCTTTCTTTCTTCTTTCTTCTTTCTTTCTTCTTTCTTTCTTCTCTCTTTCTTCTTTCTTTCTTCTTTCATTCTTCATTCTTTCTTCTCTCTTTCTTTCTTCTTTCTTTCTTCTTTCTTTCTTCTTTCTTTCTTCTTTCTTTCTTCTTTCTTTCTTTCTTACTTCTTTCTTACTTCTTTTTTTTTCTTCTTTCTTTCTTCTTTCTTTCTTCTTTCTTTCTTCTTTCTTTCTTACTTATTTCATACTTCTTTCTTACTTATTTCTAACTTCTTTCTTACATCTTTCTTTCTCTCTTTCTTCTTTCTTCTTTCTTACTTCTTTCTTAATTCTTTCTTTCTTCTTTCTTTCTTCTTTCTTTCTTATTTCTTACTTCTTTCTAAGTTCTTTCTTTCTTTCTTTCTTCTTTCTTTCTTCTTTCTTACTTCTTTCTTACTTCTTTCTTACTTCTTTCTTACTTCTTTCTTACTTCTTTCTTACTTCTTTCTTTCTTCTTTCTTTCTTCTTTCTTTCTTTCTTCTTTCTTTCTTTTTTTCTACTTTCTTTCTTCTTTCTTTATTCTTTCTTCTTTATTCTTTCTTTCTTCTTTCTTCTCTCTTTCTTCTTTCTTTCTTCTCTCTTTCTTCTCTCTTTCTTCTTTCTTTCTTCTTTCTTTCTTCATTCTTTCTTCTCTCTTTCTTTCTTCTTTCTTTCTTCTTTCTTTCTTCTTTCTTTATTCTTTCTTTCTTATTTCTTACTTATTTCTTACTTCTTTCTTCTTTCTTTCTTCTTTCTTTCTTCTTTCTTTCTTCTTTCTTTCTTACTTCTTTATTACTTCTTCCTTACTTCTTTCTTACTACATTCTAACTTCTTTCTTACTATTTTCTTACTTCTTTCTTACTTCTTTCTTACTTCTTTCTTTCTTTCTTCTTTCTTTCTTCTTTCTTTCTTCTTTCTTTCTTATTTCTTTCTTCTTTCTTTCTTCTTTCTTTCTTACTTATTTCATACTTCTTTCTTACTTATTTCTAACTTCTTTCTTACTTCTTTCTTTCTCTCTTTCTTCTTTCTTCTTTCTTACTTCTTTCTTTATTTCTTCTTTCTTTATTCTTTCTTTCTTATTTCTTACTTCTTTCTAACTTCTTTCTTTCTTTCTTCTTTTTTTCTTCTTTCTTTCTTCTTTCTTTCTTCTTTCTTTCTTACTTCTTTCTTACTTCTTTCTTACTTCTTTCTTACTTCTTTCTTACTTCTTTCTTACTTCTTCTTTCTTTCTTTCTTCTTTCTTTCTTCTTTCTTTCTTCTTTCTTTCTTATTTTTTTCTTCTTTCTTTCTTCTTTCTTTCTTCTTTCTTTCTTTCTTACTTCTTTCTTACTTCTTTTTTTCTTTCTTCTTTCTTTCTTCTTTCTTTCTTCTTTCTTTCTTCTTTCTTTCTTATTTCTTACTTCTTTCTAACTTCTTTCTTTCTTTCTTCTTTCTTTCTTCTTTCTTTCTTCTTTCTTTCTTCTTTCTTTCTTACTTCTTTCTTACTTCTTTCTTACTTCTTTCTTACTTCTTTCTTACTTCTTTCTTACTTCTTTTTTCTTTCTTTGTTCTTTCTTTCTTTTTTTCTACTTTCTTTATTCTTTCTTTCTTCTTTCTTCTTTATTCTTTCTTTCTTCTTTCTTCTTTCTTCTTTCTTTCTTCGTTCTTTCTTTGTTCTTTCTTCTTTCTTCTCTCTTTCTTTCTTCTTTCTTTCTTCTTTCTTTCTTCTTTCTTTCTTCTTTCTTTATTCTTTCTTTCTTTTTTCTTACTTCTTTCTTACTTATTTCTTCTTTCTTCTTTCTTTCTTCTTTCTTTCTTCTTTCTTCTTTCTTTCTTACTTCTTTCATACTTCTTCCTTACTTCTTTCTTACTACTTTCTAACTTCTTTCTTACTTCTTTCTTACTTCTTTCTTACTTCTTTCTTTCTTTCTTCTTTCTTTCTTCTTTCTTTCTTCTTTCTTTCTTATTTCTTTCTTCTTTCTTTCTTTCTTACTTCCTTCTTACTTCTTTCTTTCTTTCTTCTTTCTTTTTCTTTCTTTCTTTCTTACTTCTTTCTTCTTTCTTTCTTTCTTCTTTCTTTCTTCTTTCTTTCTTCTTTCTTTCTTCTTTCTTTCTTCTTTCTTTCTTCTTTCTTTCTTCTTTCTTTCTTCTTTCTTTCTTTCTTACTTCTTTTTTACTTCTTTCTTTCTTTCTTCTTTCTTTCTTCTTTCTTTCTTACTTATTTAATACTTCTTTCTTACTTATATCTAACTTCTTTCTTACTTCTTTCTTTCTCTCTTTCTTCTTTCTTCTTTCTTACTTCTTTATTACTTCTTTCTTTCTTTCTTCTTTCTTTCTTCTTTCTTTCTTATTTCTTACTTCTTTCTAACTTCTTTCTTTCTTTCTTCTTTCTTTCTTCTTTCTTTCTTCTTTCATTCTTCTTTCTTTCGTCTTTCTTTCTTCTTTCTTTCTTCTTCCTTTCTTCTTTCTTTCTTCTTTCTTTCTTTGTTCTTTCTTTTTTTTTCTTTCTTCTTTCTTTCTTCTTTATTTCTTCTTTCTTTCTTACTTCTTTCTTACTTCTTTCTTCTTTCTTTCTTACTTCTTTCTTCTTTCTTTCTTACTTCTTTCTTACTTCTTTGTTACTTTTCTTACTTCTTTCTTTCTTCTTTCTTTCTTCTTTCTTTCTTTTTTCTACTTTCTTTCTCCTTTCTTTCTTCTTTCTTCTTTCTTCTTTCTTTCTTCTTTATTCTTTCTTTCTTCGTTCTTTCTTTGTTCTTTCTTTCTTACTTTCTTCTTTCTTTCTTCTTTCTTCTTTCTTTCTTCTTTCTTTCTTCTCTCTTTCTTCTTTCTTTCTTCTTTCTTTCTTCATTCTTTCTTCTCTCTTTCTTTCTTCTTTCTTTCTTCTTTCTTTCTTCTTTCTTTATTCTTTCTTTCTTATTTCTTACTCCTTTCTTACTTCTTTCTTACTTCTTTCTTACTTCTTTCTTTCTTTCTTCTTTCTTTCTTCTTTCTTTCTTCTTTCTTTCTTACTTATTTCATACTTCTTTCTTACTTATTTCTAACTACTTTCTTACATCTTTCTTTCTCTCTTTCTTCTTTCTTCTTTCTTACTTCTTTCTTACTTCTTTCTTTCTTCTTTCTTTCTTCTTTCTTTCTTATTTCTTACTTCTTTCTAAGTTCTTTCTTTCTTTCTTTCTTTCTTCTTTCTTTCTTCTTTCTTTCTTCTTTCTTTCTTCTTTCTTTCTTCTTTCTTACTTCTTTCTTACTTCTTTCTTACTTCTTTCTTACTTCTTTCTTACTTCTTTCTTTCTTCTTTCTTTCTTCTTTCTTTCTTACTTCTTTCTTACTTCTTTCTTACTTCTTTCTTACTACTTTCTAACTTCTTTCTTACTATTTTCTTACTTCTTTCTTACTTCTTTCTTACTTCTTTCTTTCTTCTTTCTTTCTTCTTTCTTTCTTATTTATTTCTTCTTTCTTTCTTCTTTCTTTCTTACTTATTTCATACTTCTTTCTTACTTATTTCTAACTTCTTTCTTACTTCTTTCTTTCTCTCTTTCTTCTTTCTTCTTTCTTACTTCTTTCTTTATTTCTTCTTTCTTTATTCTTTCTTTCTTATTTCTTACTTCTTTCTAACTTCTTTCTTTCTTTCTTCTTTTTTTCTTCTTTCTTTCTTCTTTCTTTCTTCGTTCTTTCTTACTTCTTTCTTACTTCTTTCTTACTTCTTTCTTACTTCTTTCTTACTTCTTCTTTCTTTCTTTCTTCTTTCTTTCTTCTTTCTTTCTTCTTTCTTTCTTATTTTTTTCTTCTTTCTTTCTTCTTTCTTTCTTCTTTCTTTCTTTCTTACTTCTTTCTTACTTCTTTTTTTCTTTCTTCTTTCTTTCTTCTTTCTTTCTTCTTTCTTTCTTCTTTCTTTCTTTCTTACTTCTTTCTTACTTCTTTTTTTCTTTCTTCTTTCTTTCTTCTTTCTTTCTTCTTTCTTTCTTCTTTCTTTCTTCTTTCTTTCTTCTTTCTTTCTTACTTCTTTCTTACTTGTTTCTTACTTCTTTCTTACTACTTTCTAACTTCTTTCTTACTTCTTTCTTACTTCATTCTTACTTCTTTCTTACTTCTTTCTTTCTTCTTTCTTTCTTCTTTCATTCTTACTTCTTTATTACTTCTTTCTTACTTCTTTATTACTTCTTTCTCACTTCTTTCTTACTTTTTCTTTCTTTCTTTCTTCTTTCTTTCTTCTTTCTTTCTTATTTCTTACTTCTTTCTTTCTTCTTTCTTTCTTCTTTCTTTCTTCTCTCTTTCTTTCTTCTTTCTTTCTTCTTTCTGCTTTCTTTCTTACTTCTTTCATACTTCTTTCTTACTTCTTTCTTACTACTTTCTAACTTCTTTCTTTCTTCTTTCTTTCTTCTTTCTTTCTTCTTTCTTTCTTCTTTCTTTCTTCTTTCTTTCTTCTTTCTTTCTTCTTTCTTTCTTTCTTCTTTCTTACTTCTTTCTTTCTTTCTTCTTTCTTTCTTCTTTCTTTCTTTCTTCTTTCTTTCTTTCTTCTTTCTTTCTTCTTTCTTTCTTCTTTATTTCTTCTTTCTTTCATTCTTACTTCTTTCTTACTTCTTTCTTTCTTTCTACTTTCTTTCTTCTTTCTTTCTTCTTTCTTTCTTACTTATTTCATACTTCTTTCTTACTTATATCTAACTTCGTTCTTACTTCTTTCTTTCTTTCTTCTTTCTTCTTTCTTACTTCTTTCTTACTTCTTTCTTTATTTCTTCTTCTTTCTTCTTTCTTTCTTATTTCTTACTTCTTTCTAACTTCTTTCTTTCTTTTATCTTTCTTTCTTCTTTCTTTCTTCTTTCATTCTTCTTTCTTTCGTCTTTCTTTCTTCTTTCTTTCTTCTTTCTTTCTTTCTTTCTTCTTTCTTTCTTCTTTATTTCTTTGTTCTTTCTTTCTTTCTTTCTTTCTTTCTTCTTTCTTTCTTCTTTCTTTCTTCTTTCTTTCTTACTTCTTTCTTTCTTCTTTCTTACTTCTTTGTTCTTTCTTTCTTACTTCTTTCTTACTTATTTCTTACTTCTTTCTTACTTCTTTCTTATTTCTTTCTTTCTTCTTTCTTTCTTCTTTCTTACTTCTTTCTTTCTTCTTTCTTACTTCTTTATTACTTCTTTCTTACTTCTTTCTTACTTCTTTCTTTCTGCTTTCTTACTTCTTTCTTTCTTACTTCTTTATTAGTTATTTCTTACTTATTTCTTACTTCTTTCTAACTTCTTTCTTACTTCTTTCTTACTTCTTTGTAACTTCTTTCTTACTTCTTTCTTTCTTCTTTCTTTCTTCTTTCTTTCTTCTCTCTTTCTTTCTTCTTTCTTCTTTCTTTCTTTTTTCTTTCTTACTTCTTTCTTTCTTTCTTACTTCTTTCTTCTTTCTTTCTTTCTTCTTTCTTTCTTCTTTCTTTCTTACTTCTTTCTTACTTCTTTCTTACTTCTTTCTTTCTTAATACTTTCTTACTTCCTTCTTACTTCTTTCTTCTTTCTTACTTTTTTCTTCTTTTTCTTACTTCTTTCTTTCTTCTTACTTTCTTCTTTCTTTCTTTCTTCTTTCTTTTTTCCTACTTTCTTTCTTCTTTCTTTCTTCTTTCTTCTTTCTTCTTTCTTTCTTACTTTCTTCTTTCTTTCTTCTTTCTTCTTTCTTTCTTCTTTCTTTCTTCTCTCTTTCTTCTCTCTTTCTTTTTTCTTTCTTCTTTCTTTCTTCATTCTTTCTTCTCTCTTTCTTTCTTCTTTCTTTCTTCTTTCTTTCTTCTTTCTTTATTCTTTCTTTCTTATTTCTTACTTCTTTCTTACTTCTTTCTTCTTTCTTTCTTCTTTCTTTCTTCTTTCTTTCTTCTTTCTTTCTTCTTTATTTCTTTGTTCTTTCTCTCTTTCTTCTTTCTTCTTTCTTACTTCTTTCTTACTTCTTTCTTACTTCTTTCTTTCTTTCTTTCTTTCTTTCTTTCTTTCTTCTTTCTTTCTTCTTTTTTCTTACTTCTTTCTTACTTCTTTCTTAATTCTTTCTTACTTCTTTCTTAATTCTTTCTTTCTTTCTTCTTTCTTTCTTCTTTATTTCTTTTTTCTTCCTTCTTTCTTTCTTTCCTCTTTCTTTCTTCTTTCTTTCTTCTTTCTTTCTTCTTTCTTTCTTTCTTTCTTCTTTCTTTCTTTTTTTCTACTTTCTTTCTTCTTTCTTTCTTCTTTCTTCTTTATTCTTTCTTTCTTCTCTCTTCTTTCTTTCTCCATTCTTTGTTCTTTCTTTCTTTCTTTCTTCTTTCTTTCTTCTTTCTTCTTTCTTTCTTCTTTCTTTCTTCTCTCTTTCTTTCTTCTTTCTTTCTTCTTTCTTTCTTCTCTCTTTCTTTCTTCTTTCTTTCTTCTTTCTTTCTTCTTTCTTTCTTCTTTCTTTCTTACTTCTTTCTTACTTCTTTCTTACTTCTTTCTTACTTCTTTTTTTCTTTCTTCTTTCTTTCTTCTTTCTTTCTTCTTTCTTTCTTACTTATTTCATACTTCTTTCTTACTTATTTCTAACTTCTTTCTTACTTCTTTCTTTCTCTCTTTCTTCTTTCTTCTTTCTTACTTCTTTCTTTCTTTCTTTTTCTTTATTCTTTCTTTCTTATTTCTTACTTCTTTCTAACTTCTTTCTTTCTTTCTTCTTTTTTTCTTCTTTCTTTCTTCTTTCTTTCTTCTTTCTTTCTTCTTTCTTTCTTACTTCTTTCTTACTTCTTTTTTCTTTCTTTCTTCTTTCTTTCTTCTTTCTTTCTTTCTTACTTCTTTCTTCTTTCTTTCTTTCTTCTTTCTTTCTTCTTTCTTTCTTCTTTCTTTCTTCTTTTTTTCTTCTTTCTTTCTTTCTTCTGTCTTTCTTCTTTCTTTCTTTCTTACTTCTTTCTTACTTCTTTTTTTCTTTCTTCTTTCTTTCTTCTTTCTTTCTTCTTTCTTTCTTCTTTCTTTCTTACTTATTTCATACTTCTTTCTTACTTATTTCTAACTTCTTTCTTACTTCTTTCTTTCTCTCTTTCTTCTTTCTTCTTTCTTACTTCTTTCTTTCTTCTTTCTTTCTTCTTTCTTTCTTATTTCTTACTTCTTTCTAACTTCTTTCTTTCTTTCTTCTTTCTTTTTTCTTTCTTTCTTCTTTCTTTCTTCTTTCTTTCTTACTTCTTTCTTACTTCTTTCTTACTTCTTTCTTACTTCTTTCTTACTTCTTTCTTACTTCTTTATTACTTCTTTCTCACTTCTTTCTTACTTTTTCTTTCTTTCTTTCTTCTTTCTTTCTTCTTTCTTTCTTATTTCTTACTTCTTTCTTTCTTCTTTCTTTCTTCTTTCTTTCTTCTCTCTTTCTTTCTTCTTTCTTTCTTCTTTCTTCTTTCTTTCTTACTTCTTTCATACTTCTTTCTTACTTCTTTCTTACTACTTTCTAACTTCTTTCTTACTTCTTTCTTACTTCTTTCTTTCTTTCTTCTTTCTTTCTTCTTTCTTTCTTCTTTCTTTCTTCCTTCTTTCTTCTTTCTTTCTTCTTTCTTTCTTTCTTCTTTCTTACTTCTTTCTTTCTTTCTTCTTTCTTTCTTCTTTCTTTCTTTCTTACTCCTTTCTTCTTTCTTTCTTTCTTCTTTCTTTCTTCTTTCTTTCTTCTTTCTTTCTTCTTTCTTTCTTCTTTCTTTCTTCCTTCTTTCTTCTTTCTTTCTTCTTTCTTTCTTCTTTCTTTCTTTCTTCTTTCTTACTTCTTTCTTTCTTTCTTCTTTCTTTCTTCTTTCTTTCTTCTTTCTTTCATTCTTACTTCCTTCTTATTCTTTCTTTCTTTCTACTTTCTTTCTTCTTTCTTTCTTCTTTCTTTCTTACTTATTTCATACTTCTTTCTTACTTATATCTAACTTCGTTCTTACTTCTTTCTTTCTTTCTTCTTTCTTCTTTCTTCTTTCTTACTTCTTTCTTACTTCTTTCTTTCTTTCTTCTTCTTTCTTCTTTCTTTCTTATTTCTTACTTCTTTCTAACTTCTTTCTTTCTTTTATCTTTCTTTCTTCTTTCTTTCTACTTTCATTCTTCTTTCTTTCGTCTTTCTTTCTTCTTTCTTTCTTCTCTCTTTCTTCTTTCTTTCTTCTTTCTTTCTTCTTTATTTCTTTGTTCTTTCTTTCTTTCTTTCTTCTTTCTTTCTTCTTTCTTTCTTCTTTCTTTCTTACTTCTTTCTTTCTTCTTTCTTACTTCTTTCTTCTTTCTTTCTTACTTCTTTCTTACTTATTTCTTACTTCTTTCTTACTTCTTTCTTATTTCTTTCTTTCTTCTTTCTTTCTTCTTTCTTACTTCTTTCTTTCTTCTTTCTTACTTCTTTCTTACTTCTTTCTTACTTCTTTCTTACTTCTTTCTTTCTGCTTTCTTACTTTTTTCTTTCTTACTTCTTTATTAGTTATTTCTTACTTATTTCTTAATTCTTTCTAACTTCTTTCTTACTTCTTTCTTACTTCTTTCTAACTTCTTTCTTACTTCTTTCTAACTTCTTTCTTTCTTCTTTCTTGCTTCTTTCTTTCTTCTTTCTATCTTACTTCTTTCTTACTTCTTTCTTACTTCTTTCTTAATACTTTCTTACTTCTTTCTTACTTCTTTCTTTCTTCTTTCTTACTTCTTTCTTCTTTTTTCTTACTTCTTTCTTTCTTCTTACTTTCTTCCTTCTTTCTTTCTTCTTTCTTTTTTCCTACTTTCTTTCTTCTTTCTTTCTTCTTTCTTCTTTATTCTTTCTTTCTTCTTTCTTCTTTCTTTCTTCGTTCTTTCTTTGTTCTTTCTTTCTTACTTTCTTCTTTCTTTCTTCTTTCTTTCTTCTTTCTTTCTTCTCTCTTTCTTCTCTCTTTCTTTTTTCTTTCTTCTTTCTTTCTTCATTCTTTCTTCTCTCTTTCTTTCTTCTTTCTTTCTTCTTTCTTTCTTCTTTCTTTCTTATTTCTTACTTCTTTCTTACTTCTTTCTTCTTTCTTTTCTTCTTTCTTTCTTCTTTCTTTCTTCTTTCTTTCTTACTTCTTTCTTACGTCTTTCTTACTACTTTCTAACTTCTTTCTTACTTCTTTCTTACTTCTTTCTTTCTTCTTTCTTTCTTCTTTCATTCTTCTTTCTTTCTTCTTTCTTTCTTCTTTCTTTCTTCTTTCTTTCTTACTTCTTTCTTACTTCTTTCTTTATTTCTTCTTTCTTTCTTCTTTCTTTCTTTCTTACTTATTTCTTCTTTCTTTCTTCTTTCTTTCTTCTTTCTTTCTTCTTTCTTTCTTCTTTCTTTCTTTCTTACTTCTTTCTTACTTCTTTTTTTCTTTCTTCTTTCTTTCTTCTTTCTTTCTTCTTTCTTTCTTTCTTCTTTCTTTCTTACTTATTTCATAATTCTTTCTTACTTATTTCTTTCTCTCTTTCTTCTTTCTTCTTTCTTCTTTCTTACTTCTTTCTTACTTCTTTCTTACTTCTTTCTTTCTTTCTTTCTTTCTTTCTTTCTTTCTTTCTTCTTTCTTTCTTCTTTCTTTCTTCTTTTTTCTTACTTCTTTCTTACTTCTTTCTTACTTCTTTCTTACTTCTTCTTACTTCTTTCTTAATTCTTTCTTTCTTTCTTCTTTCTTTCTTCTTTATTTCTTTTTTCTTCCTTCTTTCTTTCTTTCTTCTTCTTTCTTCTTTCTTTCTTTCTTTTCTTTCTTCTTCTTTCTTTCTTTCTTCTCTTCTTCTTCTTTTTTTCTACTTTCTTTCTTCTTTCTTTCTTCTTTATTCTTTCTTTCTTCTCTCTTCTTTCTTTCTCCATTCTTTGTTCTTTCTTTCTTTCTTTCTTCTTTCTTTCTTCTTTCTTCTTTCTTTCTTCTTTCTTTCTTCTCTCTTTCTTTCTTCTTTCTTTCTTCTTTCTTTCTTCTCTCTTTCTTTCTTCTTCTCTTTCTTCTTTCTTCTTCTTTCTTTCTTCTTTCTTTATTCTTTCTTTCTTCTTTCTTACTTCTTTCTTACTTCTTCTTCTTTCTTCTTTCTTTCTTCTTCTTCTTTCTTCTTCTTTCTTCTTCTTACTTCTTTCTTACTTCTTTCTTACTTCTTTCTTACTTCTTTCTTACTTCTTTTTTCTTTCTTTCTTCTTTCTTTCTTCTTTCTTTCTTTCTTACTTCTTTCTTCTTTCTTTCTTTCTTCTTTCTTTCTTCTTTCTTTCTTCTTTCTTTCTTCTTTTTTTTCTTCTTTCTTTCTTCTTTCTGTCTTCTTTCTTTCTTTCTTACTTCTTTCTTACTTCTTTTTTTTCTTTCTTCTTTCTTTCTTCTTTCTTTCTTCTTTCTTTCTTACTTATTTCATACTTCTTTCTTACTTATTTCTAACTTCTTTCTTACTTCTTTCTTTCTCTCTTTCTTCTTTCTTCTTTCTTACTTCTTTCTTTCTTTCTTCTTTCTTTATTCTTTCTTTCTTATTTCTTACTTCTTTCTAACTTCTTTCTTTCTTTCTTCTTTTTTTCTTCTTTCTTTCTTCTTCTTTCTTCTTTCTTTCTTACTTCTTTCTTACTTCTTTCTTACTTCTTTCTTACTTCTTTCTTACATCTTTTTTCTTTCTTCTTCTTTCTTCTTCTTTCTTCTTTCTTCTTTTCTTCTTTCTTCTTTCTTTCTTTCTTCTTTCTTTCTTCTTTCTTTCTTCTTCTTTTCTTCTTCTTTTTTCTTCTTTCTTTCTTTCTTCTGTCTTTCTTCTTTCTTTCTTTCTTACTTCTTTCTTACTTCTTTTTTTCTTTCTTCTTTCTTTCTTCTTTTTTTCTTCTTTCTTTCTTCTTTCCTTCTTACTTCTTTCTTACTTCTTTCTTACTTCTTTCTTACTTCTTTATTACTTCTTTCTTACTTTTTCTTTCTTTCTTCTCTCTTTCTTCTCTCTTTCTTCTCTCTTTCTTCTCTCTTTCTTCTTTCTTTCTTCTTTCTTTCTTCTTTCTTTCTTCTTTCATTCTTACTTCTTTCTTACTTCTTTCTTACTTCTTTATTACTTCTTTCTCACTTCTTTCTTTCTTTCTTTCTTTCTTCTTTCTTATTTCTTTCTTCTTTTTTCTTACTTCTTTCTTACTTCTTTCTTACTTCTTTCTTACTTCTTTCTTACTTCTTTCTTTCTTTCTTTCTTTCTTCTTTCTTCTTTCTTTCTTCTTTTTCTTACTTCTTTCTTACTTCTTTCTTACTTCTTCTTACTTCTTTCTTAATTCTTTCTTTCTTTCTTCTTTCTTCTTCTTTCTTTCTTTCTTTCTTCTTTCTTTCTTTTTTTCTAATTTCTTTCTTCTTTCTTTCTTCTTTCTTCTTTATTCTTTCTTTCTTCTCTCTTCTTTCTTTCTCCATTCTTCGTTCTTTCTTTCTTTCTTTCTTCTTCTTTCTTTCTTCTTTCTTCTTTCTTTCTTCTTTCTTTCTTCTTCTTCTTTCTTTCTTCTTTCTTCTTCTTCTTTCTTTCTTCTCTCTTTCTTTCTTCTTTCTTTCTTCTTTCTTTCTTCTTTCTTTTCTTTCTTCTCTTCTTTCTTTCTTTCTTCTTCTTCTTACTTCTTTCTTACTTCTTTCTTCTTTCTTCTTTCTTTCTTCTTTCTTTCTTCTTTCTTTCTTACTTCCTTCTTACTTCTTCTTACTTCTTTCTTGCTACTTTCTAACTTCTTTCTTACTTCTTTCTTACTTCTTTCTTACTTCTTTCTTACTTCTTTCTAACTTTTTTCTTTCTTCTTTCTTCCTTCTTTCTTTCTTCTTTCTTTCTTACTTCTTTCTTAATTCTTTCTTACTTTTTTCTTACTTCTTTCTTTCTTACTTCTTTCTTACTTCTTTCTTACTTCTTTCTTACTTCTTTCTTCTTTCTTTCTTCTTTCTTCTTTCTTTCTTTCTTCTTTCTTTCTTCTCTCTTTCTTCTCTCTTTCTTCTTTCTTCTTCTTTCTTTCTTCATTCTTTCTTCTCTCTTTCTTTCTTCTTTCTTCTCTCTTTCTTTCTTCTTTCTTTATTCTTTCTTTCTTATTTCTTACTTCTTTCTTCTTTCTTTCTTCTTTCTTTCTTCTTTTTTCTTCTTTCTTTCTTACTTCTTTCTTACTTCTTTCTTACTTCTTTCTTCATTCCTTCTTACTTCTTTCTTACTTCTTTCTTACTTCTTTCTTACTTCTTTCTTTCTT